>NC_088421.1:9862663-10162663 GCF_034236695.1 Oncorhynchus nerka | reverse complement strand
TCCCTCTCGCTCTCATCCAACACTTCCCACACTGCCCCTACTCGGATGGTATCGCGCCATCCCAACCTTCGCTCTCTCTCCCCCGCTACTCTCTCCTCTTCCATCCTATCATCTCTTCCCTCTGCTCAAACCTTCTCCAACCTATCTCCTGATTCTGCCTCCTCAACCCTCCTCTCCTCCCTTTCTGCATCCTTTGACTCTCTATGTCCCCTATCCTCCAGGCCGGCTTGGTCCTCCCCTCCCGCTCCGTGGCTCGACGACTCATTGCGAGCTCACAGAACAAGGCTCCGGGCAGCCGAGCGGAAATGGAGGAAAACTCGCCTCCCTGCGGACCTGGCATCCTTTCACTCCCTCCTCTCTACATTTTCCTCTTCTGTCTCTGCTGCTAAAGCCACTTTCTTCCACTCTAAATTCCAAGCATCTGCCTCTAACCCTAGGAAGCTCTTTGCCACCTTCTCCTCCCTCCTGAATCCTCCTCCCCCTCCCCCCCCCTCCTCCCTCTCTGCAGATGACTTCGTCAACCATTTTGAAAAGAAGGTCGACGACATCCGATCCTCGTTTGCTAAGTCAAACGACACCGCTGGTTCTGCTCACACTGCCCTACCCTGTGCTCTGACCTCTTTCCCCTCTCTCTCCAGATGAAATCTCGCGTCTTGTGACGCCCGGCCGCCCAACAACCTGCCCGCTTGACCCTATCCCCTCCTCTCTTCTCCAGACCATTTCCGGAGACCTTCTCCCTTACCTCACCTCGCTCATCAACTCATCCCTGACCGCTGGCTACGTCCCTTCCGTCTTCAAGAGAGCGAGAGTTGCACCCCTTCTGAAAAAACCTACACTCGATCCCTCCGATGTCAACAACTACAGACCAGTATCCCTTCTTTCTTTTCTCTCCAAAACTCTTGAACGTGCCGTCCTTGGCCAGCTCTCCCGCTATCTCTCTCAGAATGACCTTCTTGATCCAAATCAGTCAGGTTTCAAGACTAGTCATTCAACTGAGACTGCTCTTCTCTGTATCACGGAGGCGCTCCGCACTGCTAAAGCTAACTCTCTCTCCTCTGCTCTCATCCTTCTAGGCAGCCGCCTTCGATACTGTGAACCATCAGATCCTCCTCTCCACCCTCTCCGAGTTGGGCATCTCCGGCGCGGCCCACGCTTGGATTGCGTCCTACCTGACAGGTCGCTCCTACCAGGTGGGGTGGCGAGAATCTGTCTCCTCACCACGCGCTCTCACCACTGGCGTCCCCCAGGGCTCTGTTCTAGGCCCTCTCCTATTCTCGCTATACACCAAGTCACTTGGCTCTGTCATAACCTCACATGGTCTCTCCTATCATTGCTATGCAGACGACACACAATTAATCTTCTCCTTTCCCCCTTCTGATGACCAGGTGGCGAATCGCATCTCTGCATGTCTGGCAGACATATCAGTGTGGATGACGGATCACCACCTCAAGCTGAACCTCGGCAAGACGGAGCTGCTCTTCCTCCCGGGGAAGGACTGCCCGTTCCATGATCTCGCCATCACGGTTGACAACTCCATTGTGTCCTCCTCCCAGAGCGCTAAGAACCTTGGCGTGATCCTGGACAACACCCTGTCGTTCTCAACTAACATCAAGGCGGTGGCCCGTTCCTGTAGGTTCATGCTCTACAACATCTGCAGAGTACGACCCTGCCTCACACAGGAAGCGGCGCAGGTCCTAATCCAGGCACTTGTCATCTCCCGTCTGGATTACTGCAACTCGCTGTTGGCTGGGCTCCCTGCCTGTGCCATTAAACCCCTACAACTCATCCAGAACGCCGCAGCCCGTCTGGTGTTCAACCTTCCCAAGTTCTCTCACGTCACCCCGCTCCTCCGCTCCCTCCACTGGCTTCCAGTTGAAGCTCGCATCCGCTACAAGACCATGGTGCTTGCCTACGGAGCTGTGAGGGGAACGGTACCTCAGTACCTCCAGGCTCTGATCAGGCCCTACACCCAAACAAGGGCACTGCGTTCATCCACCTCTGGCCTGCTCGCCTCCCTACCACTGAGGAAGTACAGTTCCCGCTCAGTCCAGTCAAAACTGTTCGCTGCTCTGGCCCCCCAATGGTGGAACAAACTCCCTCACGACGCCAGGACAGCGGAGTCAATCACCACCTTCCGGAGACACCTGAAACCCCACCTCTTTAAGGAATACCTAGGATAGGATAAAGTAATCCTTCTCACCCCCCTTAAAAGATGTAGATGCACTATTGTAAAGTGGCTGTTCCACTGGATGTCATAAGGTGAACGCATCAATTTGTAAGTCGCTCTGGATAAGAGCGTCTGCTAAATGACTTAAATGTAAATGTAAATGTTAAATCTCACTAACCTATGTAAATCAATCAATTAATCAAATGTATTTATAAAGCCCTTTTTACATCAGCCGATGTCACAAAGTGCATTGCAGAAACCCAGCCTAAAACCCTAAACAGCAAGCAATGCAGATATAGAAGCCAACTAACAGTACTTCATAAACTATAGTAACCAATTCAAACGAAAAAAAAGCATTCCTTGTAAGTAATAATCCTAAAGCCTATTGTACATGTTCAGTGCCACGTATCCATGGTTATAAGGCAGCCAACAGGCAGGCATAAATCACAGGAAGTTCTCCGTCCAGTCAGCTTCTCTTCTGGCAGTGATTGGCTGATTGGTATTCACTCTGCTCTGATCCCAGCAAGCCGCAGGTGTTATATATATATTTATTTTTTTTACCTTTATTTTACTAGGCAAGTCAGTTAAGAACAAATTCTTATTTTCAATGACGGCCTAGGAACAGTGGGTTAACTGCCTGTTCAGGGGCAGAACGACAGATTTGTACCTTGTCAGCTCAGGGATTCAAACTTGCAACCTTTCGGTTACTAGTCCAACGCTCTAACCACTAGGCTACCCTGCCGCCCAATGAAATGAAATCACATTTTATTGGTCGCATACACATATTTTGCAGATATTAACGCTAGTGCAGCAAAATGCTTATGTTTCTAGCTCCAAAAGTGCAGTAATACCTGACAATACAAAACAATAGACACAAATCCTTCAAAAAAATTAAGAAAGGAATTAAGAAATATCAGAACGAGCAATGTCAGATTCAGGAATATAAATATTTTTGTGTATAGACATTATGGACTGTATATGAATAGAAAAGGTGTGTACAGCCGTAGTTATATAGGATAAGCTTTGACTAGAACACAGTATATACATATGAAGTGGGTAAAACAGCATGTAAACATGATTCAAATGACCAGTGTTCCATGACCATCTACAGTGCATTCTGAAAGTATTCAGACCCCTTCCCTTTCTCCCCATTTTGTTACATTACAGGGTTATGAGACTTAAAATGGAGCTCAGGTGCATCCTGTTTCCATTGATCATCTTTGAGATGTTTCTACAACTTGATTGGAGTCCACCTGTGGTAAATTCAATTGATTGGACATGATTTGGAAAGGCCTACACCTTTCTATATACAATGCATTCATTAAATATTTAGACCCCTTCCCCTTTTCCACATTTTGTTACATTACAGCATTATTCTAAAATGAGTTAAATAAAAAATCCTCATTCATAGAGCTGGCCGCCTGGCCAAACTGAGCAATCGGGGGAGAAGGGCCCTGGTCAGGGAGGTGACCAAGAATCCGATGGTCACTCTGACAGAGCTCCAGAGTTCCTCAACCATCTCTGCAGCACTCCATCAATCAGACATTTATGGTATTGTGGCCAGATGGAAGCCACTCCTCCGTAAAAGGCACATGACAGCATGTTTGGAGTTTACCAAAAGGCACCTAATGGACTCTCAGACCATGAGAAACAAGATTCTCTGGTCTGATGAAACCAAGATTGAACTCTTTGGCCTGAATGCCAAGTGTCACGTCTGGCGGAAACCTGGCAAGATCCCTACGGTGAAGCATGGTGGTGGCAGCATCATGCTGTGGGGATGTTTTTCAGCGGCAGGGACTGGGAGACTAGTCAGGATCGAGGGAAAGATGAACGGAGCAAAGTACAGAGAGATTCTTGATGAAAACCTGCTCCAGAGTGCCCAGGACCTCAGACTGGGGTGAAGGTTCACTTTCCAACAGACAACAACCCTAAGCACACAACCAAGACAAAGCAGAAGTGGCTTCGGGACAAGTCTCTGAATGTCCTTGAGTGGTCCAGCCGGACTTGAACCGGATCGAACATCTCTGGAGAGACCTGAAAATAGCTGTGCAGCAACGCTCCCCACACAACCTGACATAGCTTGAGAGGATCAGCAGGGAAGAATGGGAGAAACCCCCCAAATACAGGTGTGCCAAGCTTTTAGCGTCATACCCAAGAACACTCAAGGCTGTAATCGCTGCCAAAGGTGCTTCAACAAAGTACAGAGTAAAGGGTCTGAATACTTATGTAAATGTGACATTTCAGGTTTGTATTATTTATTTATATCTTAAAAAACTGTTTTAGCTTTGTCGTTATGGGGCATTGTGTTTAGATTGATGAGGGGAAAAAACAATTTAATACATTTTAGAATAAGGCTGTAAAGTAACAAAATGTGGAAAAAGTCAAGAGATCTGAATATTTTCAGAGTACTGGGTGGTAGCCGGCTAGTAACAGTCTGATGGCCTGGAGATAGAAGCTGTTTTTCAGTCTCTATCCCAGCTTTGATACAACTGTCTCTGCCTTCTTGATGGTAGCAGGGTGAAAATGCCGTGGCTCAGGTGGCTGAGGTCCTTGATGATCTTCAATGTCAATCTCTCGCTTCCCTTTTTTTTTTACAAGGCAATCAGCCTGCATTAAGAGGAGAAAAAATGTTTTTTTTTATTTAGATCCATTTAGTTTCAGTTACTTTAAGGGTCATTCTTGAATTACGGTGGCATTTGGGCATGGCATTTCAAAAATAAAAACCACATTTTTCTCTATATATTTGTTTTTACATTTGGGTACATTTTTCCATTCTGAATCAACTAATATGGTATATTAATAACTTTAAATCATTTTTACCATTATGATAACATTGTGCCACCAGTAGGAGTAGTAGCAATGATGGTGACACCAATGAGACATTTTAGGTAAATGAGGATTTTCTAAAATGGAGACCACAAGTGCTCAAATCTAAGTTAATCAATCCTTTAAAAACAATTTACTAAAGTGATATGAATAATCATTTTACTCACAATGTTATTTCCCTTCATTTAAATTGACTTATGCCACATTCGCGTGCTAGTCAGAACAAGGAAACTCTGAAATGTCTAACTGGTTGTAGTTATACACGTGCCCGTGTTCCACCAGTTAGCAAGTCGGAAATGTCAGTTTCCGACTAGCATGTGAACGCAGCATAACACCAAGTGACACTTTGTATTTAGACACCAAGTTATCAATGGAATCCTCAAATTTATGACATACTAAAAGGGTATGATTAGCTAATAATTTTCTTTAATACATAGACCCCTCTCCCGATAACAGTTTGCCAATGGAGAGAATGCTCAAGGTCCTTGATATCCTTGCAATCAGTGATTTTAAAGGCGGTAACACCAATGGCATAAAACTGAGGGCCAACCCACCTGAGTGGCGCAGCGTTCTAAGGCATCACTACAGTCCCGGGTTCGATCCCAGGCTGTATCACAACCGGCCGTGATGGGGAGTCCCATAGGTCGGCGCACAATTGTCTGGTTAGGGTTTGGCCGGGTGGGCTTTACTTGGCTAATTGCGCATTAGCGGGCCGGGCGCCTGCAGGCTGACCCCCGGTTGTCAGTTGAATGTTGAGTGTTTCCTCCGACAATTTGGTGCTTCTGGATTAAGGGAATGGGTTAAGAAGCGCGGTTTGGCGGGTCATGTTTCGGAGGATGCATGACTTGACCTTCGCCTCCCGAACCCGTTGGGGAGTTGCAGCGATGAGACAAGATTGAAATTGGGGGGTCAAATAATAATAAGCTGAGGGACACACATTATACTAGTACAATTGTTTTTATTTTAATTGCCTTCTTTGTTTTTATTCATTTTATTTATATATTAATACTTTTGTTCACTGTCTAGCATTCAAAATGATAGATATCTCTAAATACCTAAAACATCACCTCTATACATCACTAGTGGGACAAACCAATTCGCAAGCCATCAGTAGTTTCTATAATACATACAAATAAATATGTTGCAGTATAAAGGACTTACATGTTTTGTTACTAAATAACAGTTAAATAAAACGGAACATTTATTATTTGTCATGTTTTGTCATGTTTTTGTTTTTACATGGTGCCAAAATCAAGAGGCAGCATCTACCACCACAATTCAAGAATGACCCCTAAAGAGGCAGGGGGAGAGCTGGGCCCCTCTTTGAAATCAAACTGTGTACAGTATATAGACTAAATGCCACAGAGAAAAGGGTTCAAAGTACCTGGGTGTGTTAGGGGCCAGTACAGGGTCTGTAGAGGCTCGACAGTGGCTCTATAGGGGCCTAGAGTCTATGTATGCATCCCAAATGGCACCCTATTCCCTATATAGTGCACTACTTTTAGGGTGCCATTTTGGGATGTATCCTGTATAAGCTGTGTGCAGTAGGGGGAAGCTGTCTCTATGTGGCCCCAGCCAGCAGACCCTCAGTGGGACCCGGTCCCAGGCAGTATAGGGGCCATCTCAGAGAGAAGGAAGGCTGAGGCCCCATCTGCTCCACATCTGAGCATCAGTCAGTGCGGACTGGGGTGACTTATGGCTCCAAGATGGGGCCTGTGTAGTTTGGATTTGTGTGCATGTGTACGTTCATGTAGGGGCGGACTGGCCACCTAGCATTTCAGGCAAATGCCAGATGGGCTGGTCCATTTTTAGCTCAGTGGGCTTATCTAACTTTTGTGCAAAATTATAATTATCTGGATAATAATGGGGGCCTCAAGGAACAAAATGGGCCGATGTGGGGGCCTCAAGAAAGAAACCGGTTTGGTGTCCTCAAGGAAAATAATTGTCCGGTGTGTTATACAGTGCCTTCAGAAAGTATTCATACCCCTTTACTTATTAAACATTTTGTTTTGTTACAGCCTGAATTCAAAATGGGTTAAATATTTTTCACCAAATATCACCCATTTACACACAATACCCCATGATGACAAAGTGAAAACATGTTTTTGACATTTTTGCAAATATATTGAAAATTAAATAAAGAAATATCAAATTTACATACTTTTTCACACCCCTGAGTAAATACATGTTAGAATCACATTTGGCAGCGATTACAGTTGTGAGTCTTTCTGGGTTAGTCTCTAAGATCTTTGCACACCTGGATTGTACAATATTTGCACATTATTATTTTTAATTCTTCAAATTCTTCAAGCTATATCACCCATTTTCAAGTCTTGCTGTAGATTTTCAAGACGATTTAAGTCAAAACTGTAACTAGGCCACTCAGGAACATTCAATATTGTCCTGGTAAGCAACTCCAGTGTACATTTGGTCTTATGTTTTAGATTATTGTCCTTCTGAAAGGTGAATTTGTCTTCCAGTGTCTGTGGGAAAGCAGACTGAACAACAAAGGGGTTCATAACAAAGGGGTTGCATACTTATTGACTCAAGAGATTTCAGCTTTTCATTTGTAAATTAAAATGTATAACAATGTCTAAAAATATAATTGCACTTTGACATTATGGTGTATTGTGTGTAGGCCAGTGACACAAACTATCAATTTAATCCATTTTAAATTCAGGCTGTAACACAATAACATTTAGAAAAAGCCAAGGAGTGTGAATACTTTCTGAAGGCACTGTAAATGCCAGGGCCAATTTCGGGTCCTCATCCGCCCCTGCATGCTTGAATGTGTGTGTGTGTGTGCAAGTGGATTTGGGCACTCTTCCTGACTCTGTGTCAACATGGTCTCAACATGGTCCCATGGTGCTTGGTGAGTGGGGTTGGAACTAGAAGGCGACGGTATTCAGCAGAAGTGCAGATGTGACACATCGCTTTCCCAGCACTTTTCATTCCAGCAGGAGACATAATGGCTTGTGATTGGCCTTGTAGGCTGTTTGTCTAACTGTGTGGGTTCTACATTAGACAGATACTTTTCTCAGACGTCACATTGTGTTGATGTCAGGCCCAGAATATAAACTGAAAAAAATAAAAGATCTCCAGTCAGACTGAATCAAAATGAAGTTTTGTTAACTGTGTCTACTCATCAGGAGGCTACATTATCTTCCTTCAGCATGTGTCTGTTGATGTCTATGTAGTTGAACCCTTTATGTACCCTTTACGCAGGGATCTATTTGTCTGATGATGGGTAGTCTGTTAGAGGTCCTCTATGTTTGTCAAAGTCACCTTTTGGGGATTTCATCACAAACCAACAGTAGAAAAGCACCGTTTCATAAATAACATAATAACATTTGTGTTTTCTAGCCTTTTGTAAAGGATGTTTCTGAGAGTTCCAGTCTGGTATCCCCATCAATGTACTGTATGTCTCCCTGATGCCTGTCTCTTCAGTATAGAAACACCACATCACCAGAACAAGACAAGACTGACATGGACTTTTGGGATGTTGTTGTATTGTCCTCTTACTGTCAGTCGGGTTCCCGTTTGATTTTGATTGGTGGAGAGCAACGGGCTGTACGGTCCTATCAGAAGGATTACAGTCTTACAGGCTGATGCTGTGTCACTATTCCAGCGACCCATGCAGCAGACGGGCCTAATATGTCACTTCTTCTCATGTCAGCTATGTCATATTTATTTGGCAGTTGTTAATTTGGTGACAGTTGAGTTTCAGGTTGGTATGAGAACATTTCAATCCTTGAGGGAGGCCTTGATTGACTGTCACAGAGGCCCCACTGGTATAAAGCCATTCTTAAAATAGAGGGGATTTTCTATTTGCAATCAGCTTGCTTATAATATCATTAATCATACAACAATGCACCAGTCGGAGACGGAGCGGAGAGCAGCAGTTGGCTCTACACTCAGGTCACAGTCCACATGAATGCAATCTCATGAACCCATGTTCTTGAACCGCAACATGTGAGGACCACTGCTTTCAAACAGTAACAAAAGTATTTTCCCTTATTATATGTTCTCGCTGACTGAATTGGCAGTAAATAAGCTATGTTACAGGGATGCAAACTGGTGAGGGCCTAAAAAGGTGGGACTTTTTTTTTGCACTGAAACATGCAAAAATTCCATGCTACGGGGAAATGCAGGTTTTAACTAATTAAACAACAAAGAATATGATCCACATGGTCAGGTGCTGTGGGTAAAATAAAAAGTGGTTAATGTGAACCTAACTCACAGCTAGAAAATTGAAAGAATTTGTATTTATTATGGATCCATATTAGCTGCACTCTTCCTGAGGTCCAGCAAAATTAAGGCAGTTTATACCATTTTTAAAACATTACAATACATTCAGACTGTGTGCCCTCAGGCCCCTACTCCACCACTACCACATATATACAGTACAAAGGCCATGCGTAAGTGTGTGTATAATGCGTATACTATCGTGTGTGTGTGTGTGTGTGTGTCTGTCCCTATGTTTGTGTTGCTTCACAGTCCCCGCTGTTCCATAAGGTGTTTTTTTTAATCAAATTGTACTGCTTGCATGAGTTACTTGATGTGGAATAGAGTTCTATGTAGTCATGGTTCTATTTAATACTGTGCACCTTCCATAGTCTGTTCTGGACTTGGGGACTGTGAAGAGACCTCTTGTGTCATGTCTTGTGGGGTATGCATAGGTGTCTGAGCTGTGCTCCAGTGGTTCAAACAGACAGCTCGGTGCATTCAACATGTCAATACCTCTCATAAATACATGCAGTGATGAAGTCAATCTCTCCTCTACTTTCAGCCAGGAGAGATTGACATGCACATTATGAATATTAGCTCTCTGTGTACATCAAAGGGCCAGCCATGCTGCCCTGTTCTGAACCAATTGCAATTTTCCTAAATCCTTTTTTGTGGCACCTGACCACACTGACTGAACAGTAATCCAGGTGCAACAACATTAGGGCCTGTAGGACCTGCCTACAGGTAGAGCAGCGCCTTATCATAGACATACTTCTCCCCATTTTAGCTACTGTTGTATCAATATGTTTTGACCATGGCAGTTTACAATCCAGGGATAATTGGTTAGGTTACTAACGTTAGCTCATCTGTTGTTGTAACGTTAGCGAACACCATAAACTCAATTATTTGATCAGTTAAGTTGGCTAATGTTGCTCAATATATCTGACTAGCTAACGGATCATTCGATCCAGCAAGCAAGATACTTAACAATACTTGTTCCACCACAATTTCTCCCTCAACTCAAACTTTCCAAATGCCAGTTGTTTTTCGGTTACAGTTCATGAAGTACGCAACGTCACCTTCTCACCCCGGTCTCCTTACCTAATCTTTATCGTTCAGAGAACGCGCTGCTTGCTGTACGTTAACCGACAAAACTGCCTTTCCACTCTCCGGCTGTCTTTCCAGAGCGTGCGCGGATGTCTCTTCAGTCGCGTGGCTGAGCCTTGGATACAGCATGTATTACTCCAAACGCGCATAACTCGTTCTCATACAGCTTGTAATCACCCCCCCCCCCCCCTCGCCTAAACTTTTCTCATTGGACCTGAACAAATCACTTAGGTCACCTATTTTGCATTAAAAATGGCGAATTTCGCCAAAAGGTGTCTAGCTTCGCATCCCCAATGTTAACATGATGTATTTGGGGAAGCAAGGGAAGAGGAGAGGAGTAACACCAGTGCTTTCAGGGGATAATTCCGGTTGGTTCTCTGCCCCAGGAAGATAAGAAGACATGAGTATCCAGCTGGTAATTTGAGGGATCTTCCATGGCTGGAGACAGTGATAAATAGCTGCTCGGGACTGGCAAGGTACAGTAATGATAGCACAATACAAAAACGGAAAAATCACATTTACATAAGTATTCAGACCCTTTACTCAGGACTTTGTTGAAGTGCCTTTGGCACCGATTACAGCCTCACTTCTTCTTTGGTATGATGCTACAAGCTTGGCACACCTGTATTTGGGGAGTTTCTCCCATTATTCTCTGCTGATTCTCTCAAACTTCAGGTTGGATGGGGAGCGTCGCTGCACAGCTATTTTCAGGTCTCTCCAGAGATGTTCGATCCTGCATTGTCTTGGCTGTGTGCTTAGGTTCATTGTCCTATTGGAAGGTAAACCTTCACCCCAGTCTGAGGTCCTGAGTGCGCTGGAGCAGGTTTTCATCATATTCATTTTATTTCGCACGATCCAGATTAGTCTCCCAGTCCCTGCAGCTGAAAAACATCCCCACAGCATGATGCTGCCACCACTATGCTTTACCGTAGGGATGGTGCCAAGTTTCCCACAGATGTGACACTTGGCATCCAGTGAATCTTGTTTTTCATGGTCTCAGAGTACTTTTTGGCAAACTCCAAGCAGGCTGTCATGTGCCTTTTACTGAGGAGCAGCTTCCTTCTGGCCACTCTACCATAAAGGCCTGATTGGTGGAGTGCTACAGAGATGGGTGTCCTTCTGGATGGTTCTCCCATTTCCACAGAGGAGCTCTGGAACTCGGTTAGAATGACCATTGGGTTCTTGGTCACCTCCCTGACCAAGGCCCTTCTCCCCTGATTGCTCAGGTCCAGCACTAGAAAGAGTCTTGGTGGTTCTAAACTTCTTCCATTTAAGAATGATGGAGGTCACTGTGTTCTTGGGGAGTTCAATCTTGGCTCAATCAGACCTTTTTTGGTACCCTTCCCCAGATCTGTGCCTCGACAAAATTCCTTCGACCTCATAGCTTGGTTTTTGCTCTGACATGCACTGTCAACTGTGGGACATCATATAGACAGGTGTGTGCCTTTCCAAATCATGTCCAATCAATTGAATTTACCACAGGTGGACTCCAATGAAGTTGTAGAAACATCTCAAGGATGATCAATGGAAACAGGATGCACCTGAGCTCAATTTTGAGTCTCATGGGGTCTGAATCATGCAAAAACCAGCCTCAATGGTAAGACATTCTCACACAGCATTCCATACATAGGTAATGCTATTTGTGGTGGCATAAGAGTCTGTTCATTTCCATCTTTGAAGTCTAGCGAAATACATTGAAATCGATAAGAAACAATACTGTGCAGCCGTATTCATTGACCTGGCCAAGGCTTTCGACTCTGTCAATCACCACATCCTCATCGGCAGACTCGATAGACTTGGTTTCTCAAATGATTGCCTCGCCTGGTTCACCAACTACTTCTCTGATAGAGTTCAGTGTGTCAAATCGGAGGGCCTGTTGTCCGGGCCTCTGGCAGTCTCTATGGGGGTGCCACAGGGTTAAATTCTTGGGCCGACTCTCTTCTCTGTATACATCAATGATGTTGCTCTTGCTGCTGGTGAGTCTCTGATCTACCTCTACGCAGACGACACCATTCTGTATACTTCTGGCCCTTCTTTGGACACTGTGTTAACAAACCTCCAGACGAGCTTCAATGCCATACAACTCTCCTTCCGTGGCCTCCAACTGCTCTTAAATACAAGTAAAACTAAATGCATGCTCTTCAACCGTTCGCTGCCTGCCCCTGCCCGCCCGTCTAGCATCACTACTCTGGACGGTTCTGACTTAGAATATGTGAACATCTACAAATACCTAGGTGTCTGGTTAGACTGTAAACTCTCCTTCCAGACTCACATCAAACATCTCCAATGCTAAGTCAAATCTAGAATTGGCTTCCTATTTCGCAACAAAGCATCCTTCACTCATGCTGCCAAACATACCCTCGTAAAACTGACCATCCTACCAATCCTCGACTTCGGCGATGTCATTTACAAAATAGCCTCCAATACCCTACTCAATAAATTGGATGCAGTCTATCACAGTGCCATCTGTTTTGTCATCAAAGCCCCATATACTACCCACTACTGCGACCTGTACGCTCTCGTTGGCTGGCCCTCGCTTCATACTCGTCACCAAACCCACTAGCTCCAGGTCATCTACAAGACCCTGCTAGGTAAAGTCCCCCTTATCTCAGCTCCCTGGTCACCATAGCAGCACCCACCTGTAGCACGCGCTCCAGCAGGCATATCTCTCTGGTCACCCCCAAAACCAATTTCTCCTTTGGCCGCCTCGCCTTCCAGTTCTCTGCTGGCAATGACTGGAACGAACTCCAAAAATCTCTGAAACTGGAAACACTTATCTCCCTCACTAGCTTTAAGCACCAGCTGTCAGAGCAGCTCACAGATTACTGAACCTGTACATAGTCATCTATAATTTAGCCCAAACAACTACCTCTTCCCCTACTGTATTTATTTATTTATTTACTTTGCTCCTTTGCACCCCATTATTTTTATTTCTACTTTACTTCTTCCACTGCAAATCTACCATTCCAGTGTTTTACTTACTATATTGTATTTACTTTGCCACCATGGCCTTTTTTTTGCCTTTACCTCCCTTATCTCACCTCATTTGCTCACATTGTATATAGACTTATTTTTCTACTGTATTATTGACTGTATGTTTGTTTTACTCCATGTGTAACTCTGTGTTGTTGTATGTGTCGAACTGCTTTGCTTTATCTTGGCCAGGTCGCAATTGTACATGAGAACTTGTTCTCAACTTGCCTACCTGGTTAAATAAAGGTGAAATAAAGGTGAAATAAAAAAAACAACAACATTGAAATGGTGTGGAAAGCATATTGGAGTGGGGTTGAAGAAAAGTATTTAAGGGATAATCATCTAGGGTTTATGTGTTCCATGGAAAATAATGAACGACGTGGAAGGTGTGTTCCATGACCCGCTAGGTGAGTGGAACTGACCTTCCACTGAATTGCATTATTTTCCAGAGAACGCATAGAGCCCCGAGTTGATTATGCCTTTTATACCATGGCTATAATTTAACACATTTGCGTTAGAAATGTGTTCATTTGACGCAAGAAATGTGTTCAACATCCACTGAAGTAGCTAGCAAGTTTACTTGATAGCTACAGTAGTTGCCGTGGTAACCAAACAAACAGACTTGCTAGTTTAGCCAATCAAACCATCAGTCTGAGTTTACCACTATGAAAATCTAATTAAAAAATGACAATAGTGTTTTCATTTCGACTTTTGCTTTCAAAAGCAGTCCAAACATAGAACATGTAAGAATGAACTATAGCCATTGAATTCTACCTTCCAAATATATCTTGCATTATAGGGAAATAATACAAGCTCTAGAATGCCCTTCTTACCCATGCATCTAGTTTTAACCTATTACTTACAGCAGCTACGGTGCTAATAAGTGAACTGTCAATCCTGCATCCCCCCCACCACTCCCTTGCTAATGTTGTTATTTAGTAACAGCACAGTTTCTTTACTGTCACCATGGTCACAGGGGGAGAGTATTTGTTGTTATAACGCTTTGACTTGTGAGAGCTGGTAACCATGGAAACCCTTTTTGAAAAAGGACTCCCCAGAAATGTTTATGGGTGACATCACTTCCCTGGTCTCCTTCTGTTCCCCCTTCTGTGTTTTTGCCCAAGGCTTCTGTGTCTGGGAGGTTGTGTTGCATTGTGCCAGTGTGGGCATGGCACGACCCAGAGAGCCAACCGGGAGACTGAGGCCTGAGACTGAGGCTGGGGCCCAGCCATCTCTGTGCTACATCCAGGACTGTCAAATGGTACAAAGAACCAGAATGGAAGAGATCTCTGTTTGAAGGGTTATGTAACATCAGTGTGTTTATGTTATTTATAAAACACACTGTGCCAGGTCACTTTCAAACACTGGACTAACATTGGACTAATGACACTCCCTAGATCCTTTTCACATTTGTTTTTAAATGATGTGCAAAGACAATTCCGTGCTCCAGCATCATTACTCTGAGTTAGTTTGGCCTGGGTAAGGTAAGAACCCCCCTTTGTTGTTATTTTATGGTTACAGAATCATTGAAACACTGTTTTTCTTTCCCAAAATGTATTTTGAAATGATGAAACAAATAGTGTTGGTATAGTAGTAGGGTCATTCCAGGAAACGAGTCCCTTCTGGTGACCTAATGAGACTCTTAAGGAAATGTTCTCTAAAGTTGTGGGAACATTTGTTGTTAGCTGGGTTTTGGATAGTCTAACTTGGAGAGAAAATAAACGGTTTTATTTCACCTAATTTGAACATTCTGTCATGAAGAGCACATGTTCAACTTAATAAAAATCGTGTTTTCCCATCATAAGAGGTTCAATAAAAAAATTAATATAGTCAGTGCCTATTAAGTGCCAAATAAAGTATCGGGGTTAACCGCAACAGGGTATACCATTTAATCTGAAATCAGCCATTTCTCCTTGTGACAGGAGGAATGGAAGCTTGTTGTGTGAAACAGAGAATGGCACTTGAAATAAAGCATTTTACAAAATGTATTTTTTTTAAATAATTTTAGCCTGTTCCTATATGGGTAACAGGGTTGACATGTTATGTTCAACCCACTCAGTTTCCCACCACAAAACACCAGAAAATAGCCAAAAAGAGTAGAAGCAGCTCTGCTTTTACACTATGATTTGACTATTAGATATTCAATGTTTCTTTTCAAAAACCTTTTTAAAAGAAATAGTTTCACCATATTAAAACGAGAGTTCAGTTCACGTAAAATGACGGCCAAGTTTTTTTTTTTTTCCTTAAAATGAATAACTAAATCATGTGAAATAAATAATAATCTTCAGAAATTACTTTGTTAAAGAAATAAAATAACTAAGGGCTTTACAATGATGGTGAAAATTGGTTAAGTGGGGTTAAGTGGGTTAGAATCTTTCTTGAAGTCACAGAGGGTGCACAAAGGGAGATCTAAAATTCAGAAGTCTTTATTCATTTAAAAAAATATGATTTATTGAATTTTCCATGTGGTCTATATTAAAGGGCACTTCATTTAATTTAACAGTCTTTTAAAATTCAATATTGGTGCACAATTTCTACTTAAAATATCAAAGAGACAAAAAGGGGACTCATTTCATGGAAGGACCCAGTACCACATTGAATGTATTATACACTATGTCATAATGAGATATAACACATTTAATCATCATTGATATTAAATAGAAATCTGAATGTAACAGTCCAGCTAAAGATTGCCCAATCCAGGAGGTATTAGATTGACATGACCATACATTCAGTTAACTCTTAAAGGCTCGCATGTGTTTTTTTTTGGCTAGGGTCAGGAAGGTGAGTCATATTAGGCACTACACTGACCCCCTCTGTAGTTGGGAAGGCCTCATCTAAACCATACATGTTCCAAAACACTTTGTATTTAAGTCCAACAAAACAAAAACATTCTCTAGATTCCAGCTAGAACACTTGATGATAAATACATAATTGTACACCTATACAGTATATGATATGCATATTTCATGTATTTACACCCATTTTGGGTACAGTACAAATTATTTGATTGCAGATCAACGTGTTCTGCAGACTCTCACACTGAGAATCTACAAACGGCTGCTGGGGAGACTAACTGTCCCAGTCTCTCCCTTGCTCCTCCACTGTGACCAGACATACGTCACATAAAACATGCCCCTGTGCTGAATACCAGAGTGTTCTGGGCCAGTCGGGGCCATCCCATCTGGCAGGTAGCAAAGACATGACTGGGTAAGTGCATGACTGGGTAGGACTCCTGAGAGAGCCTATAAGAGGGCCCTATGTCCCTGTTGTGTCTGTCCTAGCTGTAGGTAAAGTTCCGGTAAAGGGGTGGGGCCTACCTGGCCATGGGCGCACACTCCCCCAGGTGTATCCTGAGCACGCCCTGGCTGTGGAGTCTAAGCAGGTGGTCAAACTCAGCGGGCATAGCGTGCACCGTCTTCTTACTCTGCCTGTTGTCGTAGTAATGGTTGGTGAGGGGCTGGTGTCGCAGGGGGTGTTCATTAAAGGGCCAGAACCCATAGAGATGCACGTTGGCGCACAGCTCCAGTGCCAGGCTAGCCACGATGAGTCCTGTGCTGAGGCGTACCGTCCGCAGGCCCTGGCCCTGCCAGAAGTGCGCCAGACTCTGTAGGTACTCTGGGTTGAGGAAGACAGGCCGCAAGGGGCTGTCAAAGTCCTGGATGGTGTAGAGGGCCCGCAGAGACACAGGCGTGTTGGGGCCATACGAGAAGGCTGGCAAGAGCATCAGGGAGTCGCCATAGCTACGCAGGCTCTCCACGAAGGGCCGACGACGCTCCTGCAGTCCCCCATATCTGAGAGAGGATGGTATGGAGAGAAAAAGAGAGCGGTGAAGAACAGCTGGAGGAGATGAATTTGACCAGCACCAGAATATATGATCAGGTAATTTCTTAATCCACCATAAAACACCAGGTGATAAGCAGTATGAGAAGCCCAATGAACTCCGAAACTCACTTCTCCATGAGGATGCTGGGATTAGCTGTCACCAGGTCTGTCTTGTTGCCCACGTCTCTCTCATAGCCGTTTTCCAGAGGAGGGAGATTACACCTGAGAAAGGGAGACATAGAGGGAAGTGGTCAGTGAATTTGTTTCTAACAATGTTTGAGAGGAAAGGGTAATTATTGTGGAGTAATTTTTCCGTCTCACACCTGATAACAAACTGGGCGGAGTCGATTTTCTCTCCACAGCTGCTATTAGCTAGGATTCCCCCATTCCCAACAACAGAACACGTATCCCAAGTTGTATTCACAAAAGGATTCTCCTGTAAGGCAACACAACATGTGTCATGTCACTCTCTTTCTTAAACACACACTCACACACACTAATCATTGAGGTGACACTCTGGACCAGCTCAACAAACCTTAGCAAAGGTGCTGAACAGTTCAGGGGTCACCTGAAGAGGCTTCCTCTTCTCTCCATCGTACACAACCTTTGACCCCAGAGGAGTGTTGTCCTGTGTCACCATAGCCTTGGTAAGTCCATGACATCTTTTACTCAGAAGAGACCTGAGAACACAACAATAACCTTTTGATTATAAGATAAAGACACAGTATTAAAAGCGAACTGTAAATGAGTCATGTACTTCAAACACACATTTCTCTTATTTTGAAACAGTCTGTTTGATAAGTTAGGTATAAAAACCTACTGGTGATAAATGTAAGAAAATATCAGATATAGGAATACATAAACAAGGCCTCATCTTCATCTTGATATAAATATACAAATTGGAAAGGAATGTTTATTGAAAAGTATTGTCTTTTAGAATGTCCTTCCTTTCAAGTGTTTATTCATTTACAAAGCTCCTTACAGTTCTCTTTGGTGTTGTTTGGTGTGGTTGAAGTCTCTGTATACTCAGCTTCCTGTCTCCGCTAGAATTAGCCCGCGGAGACAGGAAGCTGAGGAAGATAGCCTTGAGAAGGGAAATACCCACTGACTGACTGACGCAATGTGTCGCAACAATCTTACATAACGCTGACCTCTACTTCTACTGCTACTAACAGCATGAAGAAGTAAACGCTAACATTTCACAGGTCACTTCTCCTGCTTTGAAGCACACTTCCACGTGCTTTGAAGCACACTTCCACGTGCTTTGCATCTCATTCTTCTAAGAGTAGAAAGGAAACATCCCCTTTGTTATGGTTAGTGACCCTCACAAAGTGGTCTTTGGCTCATATTGGCTGGCTTTTAGTGGGGTTCAGAGTCTGGGTTTATAGTGTGGTGATGTTTCACCTGAAATTTCTGAACTTGTCCTCCTGCTTCTTCCAGCTGTGAGAGTAGCGCTCCACCACTTTTTCAGTAACTGTATCCCTTTGACACACAGACACACACAGACACACACACACCACACAGACACAACACAGAACATGCAGTTATGAACCATGTAATGAAGTTAAGAACAGTAGAGAGACCGATGAGGTGGTTGTTGAGCAGAGAGGATTGTGGGTAGTGGTTGCCAGGGCGTGTATCTAGTCTCACCTGCAGCCCTTGCATGTTCCGGAGGGGACTGGCCCAGAGTTCATAATAGGATCTTTGTGGGGGGGTCTGCCAGGTTGAACATTGCTATGTACACCAACAGGGACAAGAGGAAGACAGAGAGAATAGAAGGATGAGTAGATCTCTGTTTGAACCCAGTACACCACTTATCTTGTCAACGCTTGTATAGCTGCATTGTTTGCTGTTGTATTTGCAGTGTATTGCTTGAGTTTACCATGTTACCTTCGTTGAATTAATTGTGCTGATGTGGTCATTTACAGTGTGTTTACATTAAACCAATAGCTGAATGTTGTGCATACTATAAACAACAACCTGGTGAGCTAAAGGGTTACTGAAGGGTAAACACAGCTGTTTAAGCGTGTTTTACTGTTCAAACAGGAAACCCGAACGCTTGAAGGAGTTTTACAGCAGCATTACAAACGGCAGTGCCAACCCCAAATTAGCTGAAAGACAAGGGACTTTATCAAAAACAGTCTGAGAAGAAATCCAAGGTCAAAGGTCAAGCCTGAATTTACTACATACAGATAATCCCCCTTGAAGTGAGCTATAAAGAGATATTTTAAGAACACACTTTCAGAGGGTACATGGGTTTCCCTGCTCCACAATGTGACACTCTTGTAGACAGTTATTTATGGCGGGATAATTGTCATATCCTGCAGATGGTGAATGTCAAACAACACTTAGTTCTATGATTCATCTGAGTCTAACGTCACATTCAGACAGTTAGTCGAGATGTGACTGGGGGGGGGGCGTCTCTCAAGTGTCAGTGTCACAGAAGGGCAGACACTAAGCTACAACAAGCCAACAGTGTGTTCATCAAGCGTGTTTTGGTAACAGCACGGGAAGACCTTTTACAGTGACTTCTCGATCTCAATCTCTTGTTCTTGTTCCCCTTTCACTTACTTATCTTCGCCTGCCTACAGGCGACATCTTCATTTCCCGCAGGAAACAGATCACTATTTCAAGTCAACGTCTAACATAGCACACCTACAAGCACATGCTAGGTTCGTATGTTTTTATAAAACAATGGGTCGAGGGGAGATAAGATCTGCTATAATATTTTTTTTTGTGTGAGCATGATATTTCAAAATGCACCAACGTTGAGCCATGTGCCTTTGCAACACCTTCCTCTTATTCTACCTACACTGTCAAATAAACAGTTGAGTTCGCTTCAGCACAAGTTGTCAAATTAGAACAGGTTGTCCAGAGTCCATTAATAGTGGTCTGGTTTAAATCCACAGTCAGTTAAAGACTTTGGGATTTATGATCTGAAATACATCAGCTCTGCTGGGGCACAAACAGAAGTTTCTCTCTCTCTCTCTCTCTCTCTCTTCCACCACATAATCAGGGTGTGTCGGTGGTTTAGTTAAGATACCCACAGTAACAAGCATTGAGAAAAACCAACCATTGCTCTGAGGAGAGAGCGAGAGAGAGAAGAGAGAAAAGGGGAGTTGGTGGAGGGGGTACCAGTGAACAGGCATAACCACCAACACTAAACATATCATATTTCACCCCCTGCACAACTCTTACCTTGTTCCAGTAGAGCAGCTACTCACACCAACCGATGTGAAACAATCACACATTAAAAGCAAAAGTGTGGAGACTCACTCCCTTCTGTCCTCTCTGTGCCTGTCTGGAGTATATGATGCTAGCTACCACCAGCCAGGCCTAATCCCCAAACCTAGCCCGTGGCTAAAGGCTCCAACACCTGCCCAGTCGAGAGGGAGGAAGTTGGGGAGAAGGGATGTGAAAGGGAGTGGGACTCACCGGTCTCTGAAGACATACCAGACGAGTGCAGTCAGGACAGTCCCCAGGATGGACAGGGTGAGCATAAAGCAGAACAGTCCCCTCATGCCTCTCTCCCCCTACTACGTCCTCTGGCTGGCCCTCTTCTCTCTCTCTCCCTCTCTTCTAGTGTCCCTCACTCAGCACTGACACATTAGTTTGTTTTGGCACCTTTCCCCTCTTTCATTTTCTTTTTTTTACCTCTCATGCACCCTCCTCCCTCCCTTGCTTTTTCTCCCCGATTGTACTTCACTGCTCACTCTGGCTCTTTCTGACTGGTTAATCTTTCTGTCTCACTCACTCCCCCTCCTTTTCCGCCCTCTCTTTCTCTCTCTCTCTCTCTCCCCTCGCTCTCTCTTTCTGAGCGTTTCCAGGCACACCGCTTCTGTAAGCAGGCTATCATATCTCTGTCTGTGCCCTATAAAAATACCTCATGTGCCTCTCTCCTTTCTTTCTCTCCTTTCCCCCCTCTTTTCTCCCTCTCCACTCGGCTCCTGTAGAACTACAATGTCCGTCTTGTCCTCACGCCCTCCTTTACGTAGATTGATGTGTCTTGTTTCCTTTCATCTCTCTTTCTGGCTTTCTCTTTCTCACTCCTTCATTGAGAGCACACCACGCTCTTACTTTCTGTCCACTGTAGTCCCACACCACGCTCTTACTTTCTGTCCA
This sequence comes from Oncorhynchus nerka, assembly GCF_034236695.1. Classification (NCBI taxonomy): domain Eukaryota; kingdom Metazoa; phylum Chordata; class Actinopteri; order Salmoniformes; family Salmonidae; genus Oncorhynchus; species Oncorhynchus nerka. The sequence goes on along the minus strand of NC_088421.1, from coordinate 10,141,416 downwards.
CTGTAGTCCCACACCACGCTCTTACTTTCTGTCCACTGTAGTCCCAGAGCTCAAGCTGTTGCTCCTTCTGCATTTTCCAACCCCACCCCGGAGCCCCAGCCTTCTCTGCACTTTCCCCCTCCCTCCCTCTCTTCCTGTAATATCCGTCCCACCCCCATCCGAACCCCCTCTTCTCTCCCCTCCTCTGCATGTAGAGCAGCCAGTAATATAATTCCCTGGTACTGAATTAGCCCAGGGTCTGCCTCTTGACTTGTGTGTATGAGTGTGTGTAGTGTATGTACGTGTGTGTGTGTGTGTGTATGTGTTGTGTGAGCGTCTGTTTGGCAGGGATTTATTTTTCCCCTAGCCAATGATGGTCAGAGTAGGCTATCGGCCAATCAGATCGACGGTTTCCCTGTTCTCTATCTCGTGCCCTTCTTTGACTGCCCCGTTCCATATCTGGCTGGCTCTGCAAGTTTACTTTCCAGGTGGTTTTCAGGCTCAAGCTCAACTTTGTTTACAGCATCAGGCATCAGTTCTAAGAAGCTATTAATTAATACAACTTTTCTCACCCTGAGAGATGATGAGAGAGAAAGAGGGAGAAAAATATATACTTTGTGTACAACGCAAAACCCCAAACAATGCATGCAGAGCAGAATTAGGACTATATCTGCTAGTTATCAAAATGTAATTCTACAACCACCTAAAAGGAAGCAATGCCCACACATTCCACCACAAAGCCCTCACCTACAGAGAGATTAACCTAGAGAAGCATCCCCAGGCCAGCAAAACAATTAGTCCCAACCAAATTATGAGAAAGCAAAAATATAACTATTTGACACACTGGAAAGAATCAACCAAAAAACAGAGCAAATTGGAATGCTATCTTTTCCTAAACAGATAGTACACAGTGGCAGAATAACTGACCCCCATGACTGACGCAAAATTAAGAAAATCCTTGACTATGTACAGACTCAGTCAGCATAGCCTTGCTATTGAGAAAGGTCGCCATAGACAGACCTGGCTCGCAAGAGGAGACAGGATATTTGCACACTGCCCACAAAAGGAAGTGGAAACTGAGCTGCATTTCCTAACTTGCTAAATGTATGACCATATTAGAGACACATATTTCCAATAGATCACACAGACCCACAAAGAATTTGAAAACAAATCAAACATAGATCAATTCCCATTTCTGTTAGGTGAAATACCACAATGTTCAATCACACAGCAAGATTTGTGGCCCGTTGCCATGAGGAAAGCGCAACCAGAGGAGCACATTGTAAATACCACCAACATTTCTCTTTTTTTAATCTTCCACCACTATTCGTATTACAACTATTTACACATTGCTAAAACACTGATAATATAACACTTAAAATGCCTTTTTGAAACCTCTTTGAATGCAATGTTTACTGTTCATTTCTAATAATTTTGTTAAATATGTTTCTTCTCACTTTTGTTTATTGTTTATTTCACTTGCTTTGGCAATGTGCACGTATGTTTCCCATGCTAGAGTGGTAGAGGGCTCAGGGATGAGTAGTCTGTACTGATGAGCTGTGTGTGATGAGAACCTGTTTGTGACATAGCACTGGAGCCGGTTCAATCACCCGGGAAACTAAAGCAACACCCCCAAAATGACTTGAGAGGAAGAAAGAGCGAGGAAGAAAGAAAAAAAGAAAGTGAGAAACAGATGTCCTGAGGAATAATACTGGTTTGTATGGGATCCTGTTGCTTTGTATGAAACCTGTCTCCATCTCTCTCCTGTTCTGGTGGAGAGAGGGGGGAGTGTGGAATACAGAGGCAAAGAGGTGGAGGATAATGTTCAGGGTTTGGCTTTAGGAAAACCGTAGGCACAATGAACAATAAACACCTAGCTAATAGAGGCCACACCGAAATCATGTGTATTATACACCATATATTCAAAAGTATGTGGACACCCCTTCAAATTAGGGGATTCGGCTATTTTAGCCACACCCGTTGCTGACAGGTGTATAAAATCTAACACACAGCCATAGACAAACATTGGCAGTAGAATTGCCTTACCGAATAGCTCAGTGACTTCAACGTGACAATGTCATAGGATGCCACCTTTCCAACAAGTCAGTTCATCAAATTTTTTGGCCTGCTAGAGCTGCCCTGGTCAACTGTAAGTGCTGTTATTGTGAAATGTCTAGGAGCAACAATGACTCAGCCAGGAAGTGGTAGTCTACACAAGCTCACAGAACGAGACCACAGAGTGCTGAAAATCATCTGTCCTCGGTTGCAACACTCACTTCCAAGTTTCAAACTGGCTCTGGAAGCAACGTCAACACAATAACTGTTCGTTGGGAGCTTCATGAAATGGGTTTCCATGGCCGAGCTGCCGCACACAAGCCTAAGATCACCATGCGCAATGCCAAGTGTCGGCTGGAGTGGTGTAAAGCACTTCAAAGAGCAGTGGAAATGCGTTTTCTGGAGTGATGAGATGGCTTCACCATCTGGCAGTCAGACGGACAAATCTGGGTTTGGCGGATGGCAGGAGAACGTAACCTGCCTGAATGTATAGATGCCAACTGTAAAGTTGGGTGGAGAAGGATTAATGGTCTGGGGCTGTTTTTCATGGTTTGGCTAGGCCCCTTCGTTCCAGTGAAGGGAAATCTTAACGCTACAGCATACAATGCTGGCGGCAGCATGCATGCCTACAAAAATTGACATTCTAGACAATTCTGTGCTTCCAAGTTGGTTGCAATCAGTTTGGGGAAGGCCCTTTCCTGTTTCAGCATGACAATGTCCCTGTGCACAAAGCGAGGTCCATACATAAATGGTTTGCCGACATTGGTGTGGAAGAACTTGACTGGCCTGTACAAAGCCCTGACCTCAACCCCAATCAAACATCTTTGGGATGAATTGGAATGCCGACTCCGAGCCAGGCCTAATCGCCCAACATCAGTGCCCGACCTCACTAATGCTCTTGTGGCTGAATGGAAGCAAGTCCCTGCAGCAATGTTCCAACATCTAATGGAAAGACTTCCCAGAACACTGGAGGCTGTTATAGCAGCAAAGGGGGGACCAACTCCATATTAATGCCCATGATTTTGGAGTGGGATGTTCAACGAGTAGGTGTCCACATACGTTTGGTCATGTAGTGTATGTGATCAGATTTTATCAACAAGAGATAAGTCCTGTCTTTAAATTCCAGGGAAAAGCCCCATTGATTATGAGTAGGGCTCTGTCTTAAAAGCTACCGTTAATCTGGGAAGTTGCCCAGTAGGCTGGACTGTGCAGTCTTAAGCTCCCAAAACAATAGAGCTCTAAGAGAGGTTCTCCTGGCACATCTCACAGTATGCCCCTGCCCATGCAAAGATCCTGCTCAGTTATATAAGGGCACTAAATGTGCTACATTATGATTATGTGCAGTAAGGCTAATAAAAGATCATGAAGATCGGTCTACTAATAACACACACTAGGACTAATAGTGTTGCTAATGTTGGAGCTCACTGAGGCAATGAGGGAGCATAAGGGCAATCTGACAGTGCTATTAGCTAGCTCTGTGTAGGCAGGGAGGAAGGTGAATGGGTGAGTTGTGTAATGTTTTTGTGTATGATGACTGGTGTCTCTATGCTATGCTAGGCTCATGGATTCAGTGATTTATGTAAGCAGCTGGGCCTCCCATGGGGAATGTTTGCTATGTGTGTGCTGTGTGTTCCATTGGCCTAAGCCGCTGTACCATCTGGGCTTGACGTTGGTCAGGAGGAGGGGTGGATGTTATGTCCTTCTAGTTCCGTTGTGTCATTTCCTATTGCAGACAGAAGAACGGACAGACAGACAGACAGACGGACATACACGGACACACGCCGACTCTTCTATCTCCTATACACAGATAACAGTATTTCCTCTCAGATAATAATATGTATCCTTTCATGATAGAAGAGGGAGTTCTGGGAAAGTTCTTTCTTCTTCAGACTGTATGAACTATGAACCTTGTGTAGACGCCAGATAAATGACTCAGCCCTAGAGCATAAGAAGTACACGGCAGCATGCATGCCTACAAAAATTATATGATCGGAGAAGGACTGTGACGCACTGATAAGAAAAGACAGCGCTAGCTTGGAACCCTAAAAACAACGAAAGCAGCAGGCAGCAACACTGAGTATATGATATGCTGATAGTAGAAGGAGGCAGTGTTCTCTCTCTCTCTCTGTCGCTCTCTCTGTTGATAAAAGTCTCATCTCATTTTCCCCGTGTTACATGCTGTCCCACACACAGCACTCCAAGCCATATTAATTCCTTCTTGTTCCAAGCAAAAATGCCTTTTTTCCTAGGGCACATTTCTAATCTTATTAAAGCCTCGCTCTCTGGGAACAACCTGCTCTCCTCTCCCCCGCCTCCCTCACTTCCCCCGCCTGACTGAATAATTCATAAATTATCAATCTAATTCAATTGAGTATACTTTAAAGTGATTAATCTATTATTCAACAGAGAGAGGAGGAATCAGTCCAGTACACTCTCGATAAATTATCAAGATTTGTGTATGTGTGTGTTTACTGTTGACCTATTACAGTAGATTTGTGTATGGATAAAGGTCTGTTTGAGAGTTCTAGGTTTATCATGAATGGTTTTCTGTGTATTTAGGTGAGTGTATTTTGTACCTGTATATTTGTGTAAGTGTACATAAGTGCTGCTGGTCTTGATTGTCAAGGTGTTGGTTAAGTGTTGCTGTGTATGTTTCCAGGCTGATATAGCCCAGCTGTTCCACACAGGGAGCCTGAGAAGGAGCTTAGCTGTGGGGGTGGGATGGAGGGATGGAGGGATGGAGGGGAGGGGCAATTACTTCCTGCCTGTGCCCATGTGACATCACACGGCATGGCTGGGCAGCTTCTGGATACAGGACAAACGGTAACAAAAGGACCCAGTGTCCCCCGGCAAATCAAATCAAATCAAATTTTATTGGCAGCATGCACAGATTTAGCAGATGTTATTGTGGGTACAACGAAATGCTTATGTTCCGAGCTCCAACAGTGCTGTAATATCTAACAATACACACAAATCTAAAAACTAAAAGAATGGAATTAAGAAATATATAAATATTAGGACGAGCAATGTTGGAGTCCAGAGTATAAATATATATGTATATGATGGGATGTATAGACATTATGGACAGTACAGTGGCTTGCAAAAGTATTCACCCCCTTGGCATTTTTCCTATTTTGTTGACTTACAACCTGGAATTAAAATGGATTTTTTTTTGGGGGGGGGGGGGGGTTCTAAAGTTAATTTTTCATTTCACCTCAGCAAGTTGGACTATTTGTATATGTCCAGTACACGACATCCACATATAAAATCAATTTAAATTACAGGTTGTAATGCAACAAAATAGGAAAAACGCCAAGGGGGATGATTACTTTTGCAAGGCACTGTATTTGGATATAACATGTAGTATATCTGTAGAACACGTAGGACAGAATAGTATATGTACAGCAACAGTTAAATAGGATAGGCCTTGACTACAATACAGTATATCCAGTGTATTTGGAAGTATTCAGGCCCTTTGACTTTTTCCACATGTTGTTACTTTGTTATTCTAAAATTGATCAAATTAAATGTTTTCCTCATCAATCTACACACAATACCCCATAATGACAAAGTGAAAACAGGTTTTTGAAAACAGAAATACCTTATTTACATAAGAATTCAGACCCTTCGCTATGAGACTCGAAATTGAGCTCAGGTGCAACCTGTTTCCATTGATCATCCTTGAGATGTTTCTACAACTTGGAGTCCACCTGTGGTAAATTCAATTGATTGGACATGATTTGGAAAGGCACACACCTGTCTATATGAGGTCCCACAGTTGACAGTGCATGTCAGAGTAAAAACCAAGCTATGAGGTCGAAGGAATTGTCTGTAAAGATCTGAGACAGGGGGGCCCACAATGCAAATAGTCCGGGTAGACATCTGATTACCTGTTCAGGAGTCTTATGGCGTGGGGGTAAAAACTGTTGAGAAGCCTTTGTGTCCTAGACTTGGCACTCCGGTACCACTTGCCATGCGGTAGTAGAGAGAATAGTCTATGACTGTGTTAGAGGATTTTTATTCCTATATGTTCATTAAACAATTCAATTATAACAAAGCAAAACATCTGGTCCGTTTCTAAGAATTTGCAAGATTCTTATTTGTATAAAATAGATAAAGATCAGTCTCAAGATTAATAGCGTTTATTCCCGAGAGCTCTGAACATAATCCCATGTACATTAGTTTATATAACACACATTGCGTCATGTCTTACGAAAATGTCCCTCCTCCTCCTGGATCATGTCAAAACTGCTTTTCAATTCAGTTGCAACACATACACATTGCTTATCTTCTGCTACCATATGTTACACAATCTACTGCACGCCCAACAGTTTCTCCCCTCCCTGGTTGGGGACCAGACATATTTCATGTTGTTAGTTTCACTGTGATCACGAGTTGTCTGTAGACCCTTCCTCTTGGCCTATGTAGCAACATATTCTTCAACAGACAACAGATAACTCTGTGAGTTATAACTCTACGCCAAATGTATACATTATTTAGTCATTATTGATAAAAATCCTTCAACAGACTGGGGTGGCTGGGGTCGTTGACCATTTTTAGGACCTTCCTCTGACACCGCCTGGTGTGGAGGTCCTGGATGGAAGGCAGCTTATCCCCAGTGATGTACTGGGCCGTACGCTCTACCCTCTGTAGTGCACTGCGGTCATATGCCGAGCAAATGCCGTACCAGGCAGTGATGCAACCAGTCAGGATGCTCTCGATGTTGCAGCTGTAGAACCTTTTGAGGATCTCAGGACCCATTCCAAATCGTTTTAGTTTCCTGAGGCGGAATAGGCTTTGTCGTGCCCTCTTCACGACTGTCTTGGTGTATTTGGACCATTCTAGTTTGTTGTTGATCTGGACACAGAGGAACTTGAAGCTCTTAATCTGCTCCACTACAGCCCCGTTGATGAGAATGGGGGCGTGCTCGGTCCTCCTTTTCCTGTAGTCCACAATCATCTCCTTAGTCTTGGTCGCGTTGAGGGATAGGTTGTTATTCTGGCACCACACGGCCAGATCTCTGACCTCCTCCCTATAGGCTGTCTCGTCGTTGTCTGTGATCAGGCCTACCACTGTTGTGCGTCGGAAAACTTAATGATGGTGTTTGAGTCGTGCCTGGCCATGCAGTCGTGGGTGAACAGGGAGTACAGGAGGGGACTGAGCATGCAACCCTGTGGAGCTCCAGTGTTGAGGATCAGTGTGGCAGATGTGTTGCTACCCACCCTCACCACCTAGGGGCGGCCCGTCAGGAAGTCCAGGATCTAGTTGCAGAGGGAGGTGTTTAGTCCCAGGATCCTTAGCTTAGTGATGAGCTTTGAGGGTACTATGGTGTTGAACGCTGAGCTGTAGTCAATGAATAGCATTCTTACATAAGTGTTCCTTTTGTCCAGGTGGGAAAGGGAAGTGTGGAGTGCAATAGAGATTGCATCATCTGTGGATCTGTTTGGGCAGTATGCAAATTGGAGTGGGTCTAGGGTTTCTGGGTGTTGATGTGAGCCATTACCAACCTTTCAAAGCACTTCATGGCTACGGATGTGAGTGCTACGGGTCTGTAGTCATTTAGGCAGATTGCCTTTGTGTTCTTGGGCACAGGGACTATGGTGGTCTGCTTGAAACATATTGGTATTACAGACTTAATCATGGACATGTTGAAAATGTCAGTGAAGACACCTGCCAGTTGGTCAGAACATGCCCGGAGCACACGTCCTGGTAATCCGTCTGGCCCCGCAGCCTTGTGTATGTTTACCTGTTTAAAGGTCTTTCTCACATCGGCTATGGAGAGCGTGATCACACAGTCGTAAGGAACAGCTGATGCTCTCATGCATGCCTCAGTTTTGCTTGCCTCGAAGCGAGCATAGAAGTGATTTAGCTCGTCTGGTAGCCTCGTGTCACTGGGCAGCTCGCTGCTGTGCTTCCCTTTGTAGTCTGTAATAGTTTGCAAGCCCTGCCACATAAGACGAGTGTCGGAGCCGGTGTAGTATGATTCAATCGCAGCCCTGTATTGACGCTTTGCCTGTTTGATGGTTCGTCGCAGGTGATAGCAGGATTTCTTGTAAGCTTCCGGGTTAGAGTCCCGCACCTTGAAAGCGGCAGCTTTGCCCTTTAGCTCAGTGCGACTGTTGCCTGTAATCCATGACTTCTGGTTGGGGTATGTATGAACAGTCACTGTGGGGACGACGTCCTCGATGCACTTATTGATAAAGCCAGTGACTGATGTGGTGTACTCCTCAATGCCATCGGCAGAATCCTGGAACATGTTCCAGTCTGTGATAGCAAAACAGTCCTGTAGTTTAGCATCTGCTTCATCTGATGACTTTTTTATAGACCGAGTCACTGGTGCTTCCTGCTTTAATTTTTGCAGAACAACGTTGGACAGTCCTTACCATGGATACTTGAGTTTCTGGAGCAGGCGTGATCTGATTTGCCGAAGGGAGGGCGGGGGCCTTGTAGCCATCCCAAAAAGGAGAGTAGCAATGATTGAGCGTTTTTCATGTGCGAGTAGAGCAGGCAATGTGTTGATAAAACTTTGGTAGCGTTTTCCTCATAAAAGTAATTAAAGTCCCCAGCTACAATAAATGCGGCCTCGGGATATGCGGTTTCTAGTTTGTACAGTGTAGTTCCTTGAGAACCATTGTGGTTAAGCCTGAGGGGGAACATAAACGGCTGTGATGATGACTAAAGAAAATTATCCTGGCAGGTAATGCGTTCGGCATTTGATTATGAGATATTCAGGTCGGGTGAATGAAAGGACTTGAGTTCCTGTATGTTACCAAAATCACACCATTTGTAGTTATTCATGAAACACACACCTCCACCTTTATTTTTCCTGGAGAGTTCTTTATTCCTGTCTGAGCGCTGTACTGAAAACCCAGCAGGCTGTATGGACGGGGACAGTATATCTGGAGAGAGCCATGATTCTGTGAAACAGAGTATGTTGCAGTCCCTGATGTTTCTCTAGAAGGAGATCCTCACCCTTAGTCCTCCGATACACAACCCAACCAAGCCGCACTGCTTCTTAACACAGCGCTCATCCAACCCGGAAGCCAGCCGCACCAATGTGTCGGAGGAAACACCGTGCACCTGGCAACCTTGGTTAGCGTGGCCCGCCACAGGAGTCGCTGGTGTGCGATGAGACAAGGATATCCCTACCGGCCAAGCCCTCCCTAACCCGGACGACGCTAGGCCAATTGTGCGTTGCCCCACGGACATCCCGGTCGCGGCCGGTTACGACAGAGACTGGGCGCGAACCCAGGGTCTCTGGTGGCACAGCTGGCGCTGCTGCGCCCTTAACCACTGCGCCACCCGGGAGGCCACAAAGATGTTTTTTTAAACGAGTCGGACACAAAGGATTTACTTCAGACACGAGACAAGGCCCGTCATTCACATGAAGAAGAGATGGAGATATCGGGGATGTACATAACCAAACAAAAGTTTGGGGTCACTTGAAAATGTCCTTGCTTTTGAAATAATTTTTTTGTTTTTGTCCATTAAAATAACTTAAAATTGATCAGAAATACTGTGTAGACATTGTTAATGTTGTAAATGACTATTGTAGTTGTTTTTTTATGGAATATCTACATACAGTGGGGCAAAAAGTATTTAGTCAGCCACCAATTGTGCAAGTTATCCCACTTAAAAAGATGAGAGAGGCCTGTAATTTTCATCATAGGTACACTTCAACTATGACAGACAAAATGAGAAAAAAAAATCCAGAAAATCACATTGTATGATTTTTAATGAATTTATTTGCAAATTATGGTGGAAAATAAGTATTTGGTCAATAACAAAAGTTTATCTCAATACTTTGTTATATACCCTTTGTTGGCAATGACAGAGGTCAAACGTTTCCTGTAAGTCTTCTTCACAAGGTTTTCACACACTGTTGCTGGTATTTTGGCCCATTCCTCCATGCAGATCTCCTCTAGAGTAGTGATGTTTTGGGGCTGTTGCTGGGCAACACGGACTTTCAACTCCCTCCAAAGATTTTCTATGGGGTTGAGATCTGGAGACTGGCTAGGACACTCCAGGACCTTGAAATGCTTCTTACGAAGCCACTCCTTCGTTGCCCGGGCGGTGTGTTTGGGATCATTGTCATGCTGAAAGACCCAGCCACGTTTCATCTTCAATGCCCTTGCTGACGGAAGGAGGGTTTCACTCAAAATCTCACGATACATGGCCCCATTCATTCTTTCCTTTACACGGATCAGTCATCCTGGTCCCTTTGCAGAAAAACAGCCCCAAAGCATGATGTTTCCACCCCCATGCTTCACAGTAGGTATGGTGTTCTTTGGATGCAACTCAACATTCTTTGTCCTCCAAACACGACGAGTTGGGTTTTTACCAAAAAGTTATATTTTGGTTTCATCTGACCATATGACATTCTCCCAATCTTCTTCTGGATCATCCAAATACTCTCTAGCAAACTTCAGACGGGCCTGGACATGTACTGGCTTAAGCAGGGGGACACGTCTGGCACTGCAGGATTTGAGTCCCTGGCGGCGTAGTGTGTTACTGATGGTAGGCTTTGTTACTTTGGTCCCAGCTCTCTGCAGGTCATTCACTAGGTCCCCCTGTGTGGTTCTGGGATTTTTGCTCACCGTTCTTGTGATCATTTTGAGATCTTGCGTGGAGCCCCAGATCGAGGGAGATTATCAGTGGTCTTGTATGTCTTCCATTTCCTAATAATTGCTCCCACAGTTGATTTCTTCAAACCAAGCTGCTTACCTATTGCAGATTCAGTCTTCCCAGCCTGGTGCAGGTCTACAATTTTGTTTCTGGTGTCCTTTGACAGCTCTTTGGTCTTGGCCATAGTGGAGTTTGGAGTGTGACTGTTTGAGGTTGTGGACAGGTGTCTTTTATACTGATAACAAGTTCAAACAGGTACCATTAATACAGGTAACGAGTGGAGGACAGAGGAGCCTCTTTAAGAAGAAGTTACAGGTCCGTGAGAGCCAGAAATCTTGCTTATTTGTAGGTGACCAAATACTTATTTTCCACCATAATTTGCAAATAAATTCATTAAAAATCCTACAATATGATTTTCTGGATTTTTTCTCTCATTTTGTCTGTCATACTTGAAGTGTACCTACGATGAAAATTGCAGGCCTCTCTCATGTTTTTAAGTGGGATAACTTGCACAATTGGTGGCTGACTAAATACTTTTTTGCCCCACTGTAAAAAGGTCTGACCCATTTTGATTTATCCTAAATTAAAATGGCTATTTGAATATACGCTCCATGATCCCCTGCCTTAGTCTCTTCCTATAAAGAAACATTCTATGGGCGGCAGGTAGCCTAGTGGTTAGTGTTCGGCCAGTAACCAAACGGTTGCTAGATGGACTCTTCGAGCTGACAAGGTAAAAATCTGTCGTTCTGCCCCTGAACAAGGCAGTTCAGGCCGTCACTGTTCCTAGATCGTCATTGTAAATAAGATTTGTTCTTCACCGACTTGCCTAGTAAATTAAAATATGGACACAATTCTCAAATGGCATAGAAAAGTTGCCCAACTGATACATAATCATATTTGGCTAACAATGTGTCATGTAATTATTTAATCAGTGTTCATAAATTCCAATTATATTTATCTGTCTGATACCCAGAGGTTGTAAAGCTCTGGTCTTAAATAAAACAGACAGAATTCCCAGCTCACAATTGATCAGATCCCAATTTATTTGAGAGAGCTCTCAAGTTTTCACAAATACATTCCTTCTCATACCATCCTGTGGCACAGGCATAGCATTCTTCTTTGGCTACTGATCTGGTCGTATATTGAATCCACTCTAACCAGAGGTTGGAATCTCTAAACCCAGTCTCCAACTCTATCACTTCTTTAAAGTATTTTGTCTGAACTATTTGCACTGGTCCTTGGCCCTGGATGATTACACTAGGAATACCAGTTGTGTTAGGGAAACTGATTAAACTATTTGCACTGGTCCTTGGCCCTGGATGATTACACTAGGAATACCAGTTGTGTTATGGAAACTGATTCAACTATTTGCACTGGTCCTTGGCCCTGGATGATTACACTAGGAATACCAGTTGTGTTAGGGAGACTGATTCAACTATTTGCACTGGTCCTTGGCCCTGGATGATTACACTAGGAATACCAGTTGTGTTAGGGAGACTGATTCAACTATTTGCACTGGTCCTTGGCCCTGGATGATTACACTAGGAATACCAGTTGTGTTGGGAAACTGATTAAACTATTTGCACTGGTCCTTGGCCCTGGATGATTACACTAGGAATACCAGTTGTGTTGGGAGACTGATTCAACTCTGGCTGCCCATAGTATCCTTACCAGCTTTTACCTCTGTGACCTGGAACGGTACCATAGTATATGTTAAAGACTGATCAAAACCAATATACCATAATCCAAGACCCTGGATCTTTACAGTTTTAATGGTAATTCATACCTTTATACAATACCACCCCTGCTCCGGAAAACAGCCCAAAACTCCCACCTTTACTGAACTCCATCTGTTCCCATATTGAGTGTGTGGGTTTGCATAGCTACCCTTCTCAGTGTGAGCTATGACTTGATTCCATGAATTACACTGTGGTTTACACAAATACCTTCCCCAGAGACCCATTGTTCTAGACTGCCAAGGAGTGAAGGACCCCAATTGGTCTACATAGAACACAACTGAAATATCCTTCCCCAACTCCACTCTCACTTCCTTACTATTCAGTTTCAGTGAACTCTTAAGATGCTTTGGTAAAATCAAATTTCCCTCATCTACCATACGAGTCCATTTACCCTTTTCGGCCTCCTCGGGGGGTTCATGGTGTATCAGGAATATGACTCCCACAATCAGATAGCTCAGGACGGCCAGCATATCTGTAAAGCCCCACCCTCTCCCAGAGAACACATCATCAGCTAGAGGCCAGGCACACTTCCACTTCTATGAACAAACACAGGGATGAAATGACGGGGTTAGGGAATTTTCGTCAGAGAGATTGACCCCCGGATCCTATTGATTCCAGTTCTCCAAACCTAATGATAATTCCTCTTTACCTCAAATCATTAATCATAAGTTTTAATCAACGTCAATGTATATGTATGCTTAAGTGAACATGCTACCCTTAGATACAATTATCCTGATATCATTACTATCTAAATGTAATATTTTTTTCCTCTGTCGCAAATGCAGTACATTTCTCAGCGTAAGAAATCAGCAATTCAATCCCAGGCATTCAACAAAAAATGTAAACGTGTTCTCCCATGGCTCCTTCAACTTACATAAATTAGATAACTTCCATCTGTCCCAGAAGAAGGAATCCTACTCAAAACACATCAGATAATACCGTGTTTAATTAAGTAAAATCAACACCTAAAATCTACAATAAACAGTAAACAAATAAACAAACCAAGAATCAATTACCACCAGAATACATTATCAAATCAAATCAAATGTATTTATATAGCCCTTCGTACATCAGCTGATATCTCAAAGTGCTGTACAGAAACCCAGCCTAAAACCCCAAACAGCAAGCAATGCAGGTGTAGAAGCACGGTGGCTAGGAAAAACTCCATAGAAAGGCCAAAACCTAGGAAGAAACCTAGAGAGGAACCAGGCTATGAGGGGTGGCCAGTCCTCTTCTGGCTGTGCCGGGTGGAGATTATAACAGAACATGGCCAAGATGTTCAAATGTTCATAAATGACCAGCATGGTCCAATAATAATAATAAGGCAGAACAGTTGAAACTGGAGCAGCAGCATGGCCAGGTGGACTGGGGACAGCAAGGAGTCATCATGTCAGATAGTCCTGAGGCACGGTCCTAGGGCTCAGGTCCTCCGAGAGAGAGAAAGAAAGAATTAGAGAGAGCACACTTAAATTCACACAGGACACCGAATAGGACAGGAGAAGTACTCCAAATATAACAAACTGACCCTAGCCCCCCGACGCATAAACTACTGCAGCATAAATACTGGAGGCTGAGACAGGAGGGGTCGGGAGACACTGTGGCCCCATCCGAGGACACCCCCGGACAGGGCCAAACAGGAAGGATATAACCCCACCCACTTTGCCAAAGCACAGCCCCCACACCACTAGAGGGATATCTTCAACCACCAACTTACCATCCTGAGACAAGGCTGAGTATAGCCCACAAAGATCTCCGCCACGGCACAACCCACAATGTTTTACTGTTCAAACATTCAGATCTCCCTTTCTTACAGCCAAATATAGCCCAATGAACGCCACCAATCAATGATGGCCACCTCGCGATTCTGTTGCTAGTTTTAGCATCTTTTCAGACTACCCTGACGATATACAGCTACTTTTACAAATGTATTTGGAAAAACGTATTTGGACATTTTTATCAACTTCTGAAAAGTGACTCAAAGCAGTAATGCACGCATTTTCCTTCTAAATGACACAAACAATTTTCTCTGTCACCCTCAGTCACAACATCATTGCCGTGGCGACAAAAGTGCATTGTGAGTGATGTCATTAACAGGCGCTCGGCCCAGCCCAAACCGCAGCAACTTTCAATGAATTGCAAATTATTGTTGGCTGTCTGCAGCAGCAGTAGTACGGGTTCGATAAACCAAACCCCAATTTATCACAAATGTTGGACAACATCAATCAACATCTCTCAATCAAAATTGTACTGCCAGAAGTACAGAAAAGAGTGTATCTGAACAACGGTCAAAACAATTTGAGTAATGTTATTGTATATCCAATGTAATGACGCAGTTTTACGTTATTCCACAACAATCTACCTGCCTCTAGCAATTTACCCTGAAAATTAGTAGCCAACACAGCAACTAACTCTCTTCCTTACTTTCAGCATTTTAATTACGACTCCATTCCCAATACATTATTCAAACAGACATCGTCTTGCATCAAAATTCGCTTCGCCCTTATTTTAAGTTGAATGAATTAGTCTTTCAATTTGAACCAAACAAACTATTTAAAACGTTCAGTTTATATCTTATACAAACACTAGCGACTAAACTTTCTAGGCAAAACATACAAATAGTTTAAATACAATCAAAAACTCTGATTTTAGTAAAAGCATTTCCCGGGAACTGAACCCGGGCCTCCCGTGAGAATTTGACCACCGAACCACACATGCTATTTGGATAGCGAAGACTCTCCGCAAAGTAAACCTATTTTTACAATTGTCTGTATTCGTAAAATCCAGCACCGAGACTACAAAAATAGCCCTAATTTAAAAGCCCAAGCTTTTCCTCAGCGAGGATTCTCATTAATCTCGCTCTCTTCTATCAGAATTTAGGAATAGTTACTATTGTGACTCTTGATAAATTATTAGGTCTCACACGTGAGCGAATTATCGTTCCTTATGACTCTTGACTTGTTAATGAACCTTTCCCTTGCTGATATTCTTACTATAATTTTGTCCTACTGTATATTCTCACAATCTACATATATACATCATTTCCGTTAGTTTCCCTAGGTTCACAAATAGTTTACATTAATTTGTAATAGCCCCCTATATCTCGTCTCTTAATTGACCCACTAATATACTCTTGATCAGGTTCCACCTTAGATCTCAATATTAATTCGTTTACATTGGTAGTGCAGATAACCTAAGTCGTTTCGGACCTAAATCGCTGAGGACTTTTCCCTTCCTAGGTGGCTTCTAAATCAAATTCCTGTCTTCCAATTGCATAGGACACTACCTATATCAGGGTTCTCTACACATAATTCTAAAGACAGGTCACCAGATCAGAATGCCCCATGGATTTAAAAAAACAACGCCCAAACCACACAAGAGTCATTAACCATATTTCTCCAAATGTAGCCCGTCCGTCAATTCCCCAAATAAAGTTTTACTGAGCTTGTTTGTAGGCTGGGAAAAGCAATTTCCGTGAGATTCCGTCACCGTCTCTGTCAACCTTAGATATATCTCGGCCTGTTTTTTTAAACCCAATTTTCACGGGCCAGGTCTTTAAATAACGGGTTAAGACCGGCCCGTGCACGGTTTTCGGCGTACTACCTTCAGACGACAGAGGCAGGCTTCCAATTTATTTGCGAGAGCTCTCAAGTTTTCACAAATACATTCCTTCTTCTACCATCCTAAACGACGCACATACATACAAACCAACATGGATTTTCTCAGTCTAACCACAGTTTTACAACCCCTCAGCTGACAGTTCCAGGCTCCCCCAGACACCACAACCCTGGAGGGGCCCTCCCTGTCCTCTTATCTCCACATACATTCCTATCTTCCTAGCTACATGCCATATAACCCCTTCCTATTGAACATTAATATTACAAGAAAGACAGGGCAGAATTCTTGCCAGTTATAGTGCAGTATACCTCATTTAGTCATTATAGATAAAAATCCCATAACACAATGAGTCATAGACTGACTAGTGTTGCGAAGTAGGTGCCACAGTGACCACGAGAAAGTGCACAAGTCATACAGCTTTTCATTTTGTACTTGCAAATGTTTGATAATTTCATCAAATAAACAATTCCACCATTGGCTTTAGAGGAGTCAGCTATTGTACAGCTGAAAAGTACATTCTTATTCCATTCCTTTACTTAGATGTGTGTATTGGGTAGTTGTGGAATTTGTAGATATTGCTGTACTGTTGAAACTAGACTCAAGCATTGCCCTACAGTCGCATTAACATCTGCTAACCACGTGTATGTGACTAATAAAATTTGATTTGAAAAGGGTAGGGATACAACCACACCCCGCATATCCAAACCACTTGAATATCACCAACACTTATCACATTCTAACACTTTGTGGCACATGTGACGAGACAGTTTTACTAACTGTCCTCATAGCTCAACCATGTGGATTTACAAGTTAATAAAAATGCCAAGATTCTTAGCTCGTCATACAGCAAATGTAAGGTCATGTAACGCTTGTCCTGTCAATTTCCTACAAGCTTTTTGAAAAGTCTGGACTGAGGAAAAACAGTGAGATCAATCACACAATGTCATTGTGTAGGACAGGTTATATCCTTGTAAATATAAGTAATCCAATGACAGTTCACAATTGATAAACCCATGAAACCATGTCCAGGTAGTGTACATCACAGGTGTGATCAAGTAAGAGTGGACTCAGGAGACAGGGTTCTTTCATACACTTTTTATTGTCATCACTTGACAGAGGGAAGGGCAGGCGGTGCATGCCAGGGACAAGAAGCTGTTTACTTCTTGGTGGTCTCCTCCTCCTTTGACAGGGTCTTGATGATCTCCTCTTTCTTTGCTGCCAGGCGCTCCTCTCTGCGCTTACGGGCCTCCTTCGTCTTGGAACGACGGGCCTCAGCCTGGTCACTGCAGAGAGAAAAGTGGTCAAACACCAACTTATCTTTTGGCTGAACACAAATGTACATCTTACCATCTATAAACACTCCCATATAAAGTTCTGCTTTCAAGTGCTCATCAGCTCAGTTCCTTCTCCACTAATACAAAACATTGCACATAGAAACGTCTAAGGCAGATGGGAGTTGTAGTTTTGGTTTTAGACTTACCACAGAAGCTTCTTGCGGGCCTTGTCTGCCTTCAGCTTGTGGATGTGCTCCATGAGGATACGCTTGTTCTTGAACACATTACCCTTCACCTTAAGGTAGAGACTGTGGTACCTGCGGGGAAGGGGCAAAACAAGATGAGCAAATTAATCTACAATACACGGTTTAAACAATTCAATAAATACAAAATGAATAATTTAGCAATTAATGAACTACATTTGAAATTCCTTCCTAAATCAAATAGGAATTTGAACAGGGGTTAATCAGATAGCCAAGAGAAACATGACATCAAATTTCAACAAAGTTTGCAAAACCATTCTCAGGAAACATTTCTACCATTATAACTCGGTTGATTGTTAGCCATTATCGCTAGCAAATTAAGCCTAGGCTAGTAGAGTTAGCTAGTTCAACATAATCCATGTGCAAGAGACATCCTTGAAATGGACACAATAGGAGTTGCTATGCCTTGTGAATCTGTATACTCGAGGGTGGATGTGGAGAACTTACATGTGCCTGTCAATCTTATGGGACTCCCTGTAGCGACGGAGAAGACGACGCAGGATTCTCATGCGACGCATCCAAGACAGCTTCTCTGGCATACGGGCGTTGGCTGTACCCTTTCTCTTACCTGGGAGGGTGAGCAGAGGAAAGGATGGTGTTAGGCCTGAGATTAATACACCCCATAATTCACAATCCCGTTTTCAGTAAAAATCAGTTACGTAAATAAAAACATCACTAGTCGATATAGCTACTACAGCATTCACTCACCGATTCCTGTGTGTCTTCCCTTGCGACGCGCCAGCGTGTTCTTGCGGCAGCGGGCACGAGAGTGCACCGTGACAGGCTTGCGGATGATAAGACCATCCTTTACCAATTTACGGATCTGCTGGCCTGAGGGGGGACAGAAAATAGGGGTTAGACAAAGCAGGTGAATTTACAGCAAAAAATATATAAATATTCAGTCAACTACTGGGTAGATTATGCACAGGCTACATTAACTTCATCACATAGTACCAGAATAATGTGCAAAACACAAATTGGCTGAATCCTTACGGGAGTTGGCGTTAGCAATCTCATTGGTCTCGTTGGGGTCCAGCCATACCTTCTTCTTGCCACAGCGCAGGACGCTGGAGGCAAGCCTCTTTTGAAGCCTGAGCATGCTGGGTTAGAAATGAAGAGTTAGCTAACGCATTACATTGTGTGTAACGCATAACAATGTTGCTAACAACATAACTTAAATGTTTGTAGTGTGAACAGGGGCTAATCACAAATTTGAGCATAGTTTGCGAAACCATTCTCAGAATCATCATATTATCCTTTATAACTCCGGGTTCATTGTTAGCCATTAGAGCTAGTTAGATGCTAATGACTTAAGAGTTACCTTGGCTGCAACTGGGCTAACGTTACTCGACGTCGGGCTAGTAACGTTGACTATTATAGTCGTATAGCTAAATATCATCCACATGGTTACGGTTCTTAAAAAGTGACATGTTTGACACTGAATCTTACAAGACACAAATAACCAGCTCGCTAATACAAAACACCGGGGGAAAATCAGTCAAAATCGGGAGTCCAGTGTCCAAGTAGGTGTAGGTAATGTTAGCTGCCAAATGCTAACAAAATGTGGTAGACCAAATGTCAACACTCAGATTATATGGAACATGGATATCGTTGATACTACCAATATGGGAATCAGACGTGTTTTAAACGATCGTAATCTAGTCAGCTATGATAGCAAATGGGTTTAACTCGCATTTGTTTAACGTTAGGCCTGGAATGCCTCGTCTCAGAAATCTCGACAACATGGCCTCCCTGGCTCGGAACATCGTGCGGCACATTTAAATGAAATGTAGCTCTTCCAAGATGACATTTGTTAAGGGACTTTGACGGTAGTGTCGCGTAAAAATGTTGGGACAACCTTGGTAACCGTTTAATGGGCAATTCATGTTTATTTTATAAAAAATATGCGAATTTGGACTCGCACAAAGTCGTTTGGCTTACCTCATGGCTGCTACTGCAATAGAAAAAGGAAGAGTCGAGGGACGGACAGGGCCGTACCATTAAAGCTACAGGAGAATCCAAAATGAGATATACAGCGATTCTTTTGTGAAATAAACGGAATATGACACACATATAATCTTTTTAATGTGAAGTGTTAGCATTAAAGTACTAATTGGTAGAGAGAGCGAAAGTAAGATAGAGCAATATTGTCTGAAATCATAAGATAACGTAAATAGAAAATATGTTCTCCCCTTATCTGGGAATAATAGTATATTCCAAAGGTGGGTAGTGATTTCGCACTGCATTGTGGGTGAAGTCATACAAAATGCAGCTCACTCCTCACAGGAGAACAATGTCGAAGCCAAAGACTAAGACCGTTAACAGCTGATTTACACTGTCAGAGGAAACGTTTCTGTAAGGCTACGTTTAGATAAGCAGCCCAATTGTGATCTTTTTCCCCCATTAATTGGTCTTTTGACCAATCAGATCACCTCTGAAAACATATGTGAAAATATTTGATATATAGCATTTACTTTTACTCAAGTATGACAATTTAGTAGTTTTCCCCATCCCTGTACTTAAGTACATTTAAAACAAGATACTTTTCGACTTTTCTCAAGTAGTATTTTACTGGCTGACTTTTACGTGAGTCATTTTCTATTAAGGTATCTTTAATTTTACACAAGTATGACAACTGAGTACTTTTTCCACCACCTTGAAGGAGACCCTAATGTTGAAGCGAAGTTCGTGTGACATGAATGCATTGTGTGATTTCCTCTCTGAACTGAAAGAGATGGAGACCCACACACTGTTGAGAAAAATAATAAATCCAGAACTGAGGCTTGAATGCAAAATAAAGATTTTTATTAGAACATCATGATGCCCCAAAAAATCATAAATGGAATGTGAAAACAAAACAAACGTTTTGGTCTCAGGCCATCCTCAGTGTAAATCTTCAGCAGCACTCACACCTGGCTTCCATTTCAAGGATAATTGCATATGCTCAAGCAAGACAGAAAATCAATAAATCTCTACCTAGTACAACATAATGCATGTTCTAGATTATATACAAAAGGTAGAAATGCGGACAGAGAAATATCATCAATCATTGCTTTGACATAAACCATGTGAACATTTCCTCTGAATAAATAACACATGATTGTAATAGAGTATGAAGTTAAAGAGACCACTAGATGGGGCTATCGATCACCAATAAGAGGCAATGATAGCAAAGGGGTTTATTGAAACACTTCAATAACAATTCTTAATTAATCAAATAAAATGTTATTTGTCACATGTAGTGACGATTTTGGCATGTAAATCTTGGTAGGGCAAAAAAAAAAAGTGGATGCATGCCAACAAAGCCACTGTAAAATACAACACTAAACAATACATGAATTGCACTATAACGGTGACAAACGGTGCCCACAAACTGTTAGGACCTACAGAAATCTGTCCCAACAGCAGTTCCAACATCTTACCACTGCTACACCTGGCTATCAGCGGAGCCTTGTCTGGCAGTGAAACAGTTCATGAAATGCTTACTTACAGGCTCTAACCAATAGTGAAAAAAAGGTATTAGGTGAACAATAGGTAAGTAAACAAATGTGGTTTCTAATGACAATTGAGATGTACAAACTATTACATAAGGGGATGACAAGCGGATAAGAGGCAACCCCTAATTTCGATTAAGACATTAATGAGAAAGCTAGGACGGACGTAGTCAATATAACTATTTGTTTAGCACTTTTGAAATGTACAGTGGCAGAATTCAGAACATGGGCCGTTCTTACAGTGTTCTCCCTGTACACCAAGTCAGAACCCGTAGGACAAATAAAGGTGGCATATAAGCAGGCAATGAAAGCTCTTACAATATTTAGTGATTACATTTCTCAAAACAGGTTATAGGCTACATGTGCACCACCAAGTCAGAACAGTAGGCGAAATTAAGAGGGGGTAAAAATACTAAATTATTAGGGTGAGGCACATGGGCTACTAACATCTTACTACACAACATACACTTAGTATTACTTTCTTAGCTACAGTATTCATATCTCCCTGGCATATTACATCATTTATGCAGCAGCATACAATACATTTTTGGACTCACCTTGTTTTGCAGAGCTCACTTGAACAAGAAGGTGGCGTGGCGGTCCTTCGTGGGAAAATTTTGGCATCAAAGTCTGGCATTCTCTGGATTTATGGTGCTGGGAACTCTGAACAAAAACAAGGTTCAATCATGATGACATCATTGATCTTCAGGTCATAGCTCTAGAAAGAGGCCAGATTTACAATTTCGAGTTGGATGACCATTCAAATCGTATTTTCCCAATCGGAGCTCATTTATTCCCGGCTTCTCAGTTGTCTTGAACTCACTGAAGTCAAGTTTTCGCAGTTCCAAGTTAACAGTTGTTTTGAGCATGGCACAAATCATGCTTCATTGACAGCATGGCCAATGTTAAATGTTTAATCCTAGATTTGGGACCACACAGCCACTCCACTGAATAGCAGGCTAGGGATTGCTTTGCAATGCTTGCAGTTAGTCACTGATTCCTTCCAAACTACTGATTGTTGAATTTGCGATTTCCAACTTGTTGTATAATGAATATGTCCAATGGCCGATGAGCACCAATACGTTTTATCTATAATTTCTCTTCATTATTTCTCTTCATATGACAAGGATTAAAAAGGATTTTCCAGTAGATTGTCGACTTGATTCATGATGATGACTGCTAGCTAAGATTTTGAAAGTATGATATTGACATGTCAGTCCAATCAAAGCTACTGTACATATAACGTGATATGATGTAATTTTATCTGTGGCCAATGACCTTAAGCCTTCTTGGATGAGCAGTTCTAATGTAACTCTATGGAGGCACCTAAGGGAATAGAATTTTCTAGCTCTACCCTTAGACTTGGCAGTGACGTAGTGTCCCCATGAGTGACAGAACACTGAGCCAATCATGGTGCAACGCTCCGTATTTTCTGCTGGCTTGCCCCACCACCACAGAAAGCACTGAGCTAGGCTGAAACACCTGCATTTTGGAGCTGCCTTACTCAAGAAAACAAAAAAGAGACCATGTTTGTATGCTGATGAATTAACTCAATGATATATGTATTATTTACATTCTTTGCAAACTGATATGTGACACGTATTAATGCAAAAATAACATGCAAAACAGCAAGCTCCCCCCACAAAAAAATCATATATCATGAATGACAGGTCGCCACTGGTCACATGAGCCAAATACAACAGGTGTATTCAAGTGAAATGTTTACTTACTAGCACTTAACCAACAATGCAGTTTTAAGAAAATAGAGTTAAGAAAATATTGACTAAATAAATGGAAGAAAAAAAGAAAGAAAAAAGTAACACAATAAAATAACAATAACGAGGCTATATACAGGGGATACCAGTACCGAGTCAATGTGCAGGGGTACAGGTTAGTCGAGGTAATTTGCACAGGTAGGGGTAAAGTGAATATGCATAGATAATAAACAGCGAATAGCAGCAGTGTAAAAACAAAGGGGGTCATTGCAAATAGTCCCAGTGTCATATTTGATTAAATGTTCAATTGTTCAGCAGTCTTATGGATCGGGATAAAAGCTGTTAAGGAGCTTTTTAGGACCTAGACTTGGCGCTCTGGTACCGCTTGCTGTGCGGTAGCAGCGAGAACAGTCTATGACTTGGGTGGCTGGAGTCTTTGACCATTTTTTAGGCCTTCCTCTGACACCGCCTAGTATATAGGTCCTGGATGGCAGGAAGCTTGGCCCCAGTGATGTACTGGGCTGTACGCACTACCCTCATTAGCGCCGAGCAGTTGCCATACCAGGCGGTGATGCAGCCGGTCAGGATACTCTCAATGGTGCAGTTGTAGAATTTTTTGAGGATCTGTGGACCCATGCCAAATCTTTTCAGTCTCCTGTGGCAGAAAAGGCATTGTCATGCCCATGACCTTCTTGGTGTGTTTGGACCATGATAGTTTGTTGGTGATGTGGACACCAAGGAACTTGACATTTTCGACCCGCTCCGTCGATGCGAATGGGAGTGTGTTCGGCCCTCCTTTTCCTGTAGTCCACAATCATCTCCTTTGTCTGGCTCACGCTGCAGGAGAGGTTGTTGTCCTGCCACCACACTGCCAGGTCTCTGACCTCCTCCCTATAGACTGTCTCATCGTTGTCGGTGATCAGGCCTGCCACCGTTGTGTCATTAGCAAACTTAATGATGGTGTTTTAGTCGTGCTTGGCAATGCAGTCCTGGGTGAACAGGGAGTATAGAAGGGGACTAGGCACGCACCCTTGAGGGGCCCCCGTGTTGAGGATCAGTGTGGCAGATGTGTTGTTCCCTATCATTACTACCTGGGGGTGGCCTGTCAAGAAGTCCAGGATCCAGTTGCAGAGGGAGGTGTTTAGTCCCAAGGTGATTAGCTTAGTGATGAGCTTCAATGGGAGTATGGTGTTGAATGCTGAGCTGTAGTCATAATTCTCACATATGTGTTCCTTTTGTCCAGGTGGGAAAGGGCAGTGTGGAGTGCAGTTGAGATTGCATCATCTGTGGATCTGTTGGGGCGGTATGCGATTTGGAGTAGGTCTAAGGTTTCCGGGATGATGGTGTTGAAATGAGCCATGACTAGTCTTTCAAAGCGCATCAATGCCTGATGGGTGGAGAGTTATGAAATATAACATCCACCTGCATTCTGTCTGGAGAAGACTAAGTTCAAGATTACTACACTACGTGAATGTTTTATCTGCTGTGTAGAACAGGAGGACATGGAGGAGACGGGGTGACCAGACTGAAGCCATTTTCCCATAAAACTTCTACCTGCAACTAGCCTCTGCCACAAGCTTTCGCCTTCAGGAGCGAAGCCGGGGAGCTAACCTGCTTGCTTTGTTCATGTTCAATTTGATTTGATTTGACTTGACTTAAAGCCATTCAGACTACCCAGCAGCATAGAATGCAACTGACATCTCTCTTCTTGATAAGAAGGCATGCCAAATGGGTTACTGTAGTAATTTTCTTGACCAAAAAATAATTGTATGACATTGTCATCTGAATCAGGAATTGAATGGACATCAGTCGGCAAACAGCTGGAGAGAAGGATCTCACCTGAATGCTAAGCCCTTCTGCAGCCCAAATGAATGAGTCAATTAAGCAATAAGGCATGAGGGGATGTGGTATATGGGCAATACACCATGGTTAAGGACTGCTCTTAAGCACGACGCAACGCGGAGTGCCGCGATACAGCCCATAGCCATGGTATATTGGCCATATTCCATGAACGCCCGAGTTGCCTTATTGTTATTATATACTGGTTACAAATGTAATTACAACAGTAAAAATAAATGTTCTGCTATACCGGTGCTATACGGTCTCATATACCACTGCTTTAAGCCAATCAGCATTCAGGGCTCAAACCACCCAGTTAATAAAGGCACATAACCTACACACACACACACACACACACACACACACACACACACACACACACACACACACACACACACACACACACACACTGCCACTCAGGACACACACACCACAGAACTGCACTGATAAAGGGACATTCCTTGCATGAGGACCTCACATAAATAATTTACACTGGACAGAAGAAGGGGACAAAAACCAATCTACACTCTGTCACACCCTGATCTGTTTCACCTGTCTTTGTGATTGTCTCCACCCACCCCCCTCCAGGTGTCGTCCATCTTTCCCACTTATCCCTGAGTATTTATACCTGTGGTTTCTGTCTGTTTGTGCCAGTTTGTCAAGCAAACCAGCGGGTTTTGTGGCAGCGCCTGCTTTTCCCCAGTCTCTTTTCTCGTCCTCCTGGTTTTTGACCCACCTGCCTGACCATGTACCCACCTGCCTGACCACTCTGCCTGAGCCTGCCTGCCTTCCTGCCTGTACCTTTGCCCCACCTCTGAATTACCTGACCCTGTCTGCCTGCCGTCCTATACCTTTGTTGCTGTAATAAACATTTTCACTTCGACACGGTCTGAATCTGGGTCTTACCTTGATACCTGATACACTCAATACATACCTGTGTGATTTACATTCATGCACCTCCCCCAATGAAGAACACTACTTATTCAGACATGATTTCCTCTCTCTTTTATTTTTGTACTCGTTATTGCTACTACTATTTTTATACAAAAAATTATCATTTTCATTAAGCCTTTAAAAACATATTAATGGGAAAAATGTTTTTGTGAAAACTGAATAAATACTGAAGTGAAGTTAATAAATACACAAAGGATGGCGGTCAGATTCAGTAAGAACATAGTAAAAAGTTCTAGATGAACCTAGCTGGCCACATCTGTACTGCTAAGCTTCAATATTTTTTGCCTTTATTATTCCCCTGAGTTCAGCCATGTCAGATCCTTTACTGTGCAGCAGACTGTAAGGAGGAATGGACTACAGTATGCCTGTGCATCGCAGTATGGACATGAATGGACATCTATGTACAGTACCAGTCAAAGGTTTGGACACCTACTCATCCAATTCATTCTTTATATTTACTATTTTCTACATTGTAGAATAATCGTTGAGACAGAACTATGAAATAACACTTATGGAATCATGTATTAACCAAAGAAGTGTTAAACAAATCGAAATATTTGAAATTCTTCAAAGTAGCCACCCTTTTCCTTGATGACAGCTTTGCACACTCTTGGCATTCTCTCAACCAGCTTCACCTGGAATGCTTTTCCAACAGTCTTGAAGGAGTTCTCACATATGTTGAGCACTTGGCTGCTTTTCCTTCACTCTGCGGTCCAACTCAACCCAAACCATCTCAATTGGGTTGAGGTTGGATGATTGTGGAGGCCAGGTCATCTGATGCAGCACTCCATCACTCTTCTTCTTGGTCAAATAGCCCTTACACAGCCTGGAGGTGTGTTGGGTCATTGTCCTGTTGAAAACAAATCAGATGGGATGGCGTATTGCTGCAGAATGCTGTGGTAGCCATGCTGGTTAAGTGTGCCTTGACTTCTAAATAAATCACAGACAGTGTCACCAGCAAAGTGATCACACCACCTCCATGCTTCACGGTGGGAACCACACATGCGGAGATCATCCGTTCACCTACTCTGCATCTCACAAAGACATAGCAGTTGGAAGCAAACGTCTCAAATTTGGACTCATCAGACCATAGGACAGATTTCCACCGGTCTAATGTCCATTGCTCGTGTTTCTTGGCACAAGCACTTCTCTTCTTATAATTGGTGTCCTTTAGTAGTGCTTTCTTGCAGCAATTTGACCATGAAGGCCTGATTCACTCAGTCTCCTCTGAACAGTTGATATTGACATGTGTCTGTTAATTGAACACTGTGAATAATTTATTTGGGCTGTAATTTCTGAGGCTGGTAACTCTAATGAACTTATCCTCTGCTGCAGAGGTAACTCTGGGTCTTACTTTCCTGTGGCGGTCCTCATGAGAGCCAGTTTCATCATAGCGCTTGATGGTTTTTTCAACTGCACTTGAAGAAACTTTAAAAGTTCTTGACATTTTTCGGATTGACTGACCTTCATGTCTCAAAGTCATGATGGACTGCCATTTCTCTTTGCTTATTTAAGTTGTTCTTGCCATAATATGGACTTGGTCTTTTACCAAATAGGGCTATCTTCTGTATACCACCCCTACCTTGTCACAACACAACTGATTGGTACAAATTCATTAAGAAAGAAAGAAATTCCACAAATGAACTTTTAAAAAGGCACACTTATTAATTGAAATAGATTCCAGCTTGTTGAGAGAATGCCAAGAGTGTGCAAAGCTGTCATCAAGGCAAAGGGTGGCTACTTTGAAGAATATCAAATATCAAATATATTTTGATTTGTTTAACACTTTTTTTGGTTAGTAAACACAGAAAAAAGAAGAAACGTCCTCTCACTGTCAACTGCGTTTATTTTCAGCAAACTTAACATGTGTAAATATTTGTATGAACATAAGATTCAACAACTGAGACATAAACTGAACAAGTTCCACAGACATGTGACTAATAGAAATGGAATAATGTGTCCCTGAACAAAGGGGGGGGTCGAAATCAAAGTAACAGTCAGTATCTGGTGTGGCCACCAGCTGCATTAAGTACTGCAGTGCATCTCCTCCTCATGGACTGCACCAGATTTGCCCGTTCTTGCTGTTAGATGTTACCCCACTCTTCCACCAAGGCACTTGCAAGTTCCCGGACATTTCTGGGGGAATGGACCTAGCCCTCACCCTCTGATCCAACAGGCCCCAGACGTGCTCAATGGGATTGAGATCCGGGCTCTTTGCTAGCCATGAAGGAACACTGAAATTCCTGTCTTGCAGGAAATCACGCACAGAACGAGCAGTATGGCTGGTGGCATTGTCATGCTGGAGGGTCATGTCAGGATGAGCCTGCAGGAAGGGTACCACATGAGGGAGGAGGATGTCTTCCCTGTAACGCACAACGTTGAGATTGCCTGCAATGACAACAAGCTCAGTCCAATGATGCTGTGACACACCGCCCCAGACCATGACGGACCCTCTGCCTCCAAATAGATCCCGCTCCAGAGTACAGGCTTCTGTGTAATGCTCATTCCTTCGACGATGAACACGAATCCGACCATCACCCCTAATGAGACAAAACCGTGATTCGTCAGTGAAGAGCACTTTTTGCCAGTCCTGTCTGGTCCAGCGATGTTGGGTATGTGCCCATAGACAATGTTGTTGCCGGTGATGTCTGGTGAGGACTTGCCTTACAACAGGCCTACAAGCCCTCAGTCCAGCCTCTCTCAGCCTATTGTGGACAGTCTGAGCACTGATGGAGAGATTGTGCATTCCTGGTGTAACTCGGGCAGTTGTTGTTGCCATCCTGTACCTGTCCCGCAGGTGTGATGTTCGGATGTACCGATCCTGTGCAGGTGTTGGTACATGTGGTCTGCCATTGCGAGGACGATCAGCTGTCCGTCCTGTCTCCCTGTAGTTTTGATGTCTTCACTACTTTTCTACAATGTGGAAAAAAGTTAAAACAAAGAAAAACCCTGCAATGAGTAGGTGTGTCCAAAGTTTGACTGGTACAGTATTTATGACCATTATAACAATGTAGTGCTCATATGGGGGAAATCAAATGCAATGTATCTTTGTTTTTCGTGTCTCATGATTTTAATGTAATGAATATTGACTTATCTGTATAACATTGGAATCAATGTACCGTATAATTATCATCTTCAGGACTATATTGATGCTTTTCATGTTTCTCTGATTGCATTGAGATGATAGATAGATGATAGATGATAGATAGAATGTATATAAGAAAAAACAGTAAGCCAACAGGCTACATATCCTCACTGATGTACCACTGCCGACAAGTGCCTACAGTGCTACTTGAAATGAGGTGAGCATCTAAAAATGTGGATATAATCTGTGGTTAGACCAGGTTGCAACCTAGTCTAATTGCCTTACCCATTACCCAATCACAAGACATCCCTTCCGTGTTGGTCTCTCGTTGATTAATCAGTGATGAGGGTGGGGCCTGGTCAATGGGGCGTGGACCTATTCGGTTCGCAGCTGGAATCTCGAGTGGAGCGCCCCGTCCGTATTGTCTGAGTGAAGAAACAGAGGGTGGTGGGCTAGGATAGACTGTAGACGACGCCGCTGTTGCTATTGTACTTCGCTTGGGAAGCACCCTCGGGGAAACAACGGCAAGTAATTCGTTGACAATGACAATAGCGATATCATCATAAATATAGGAATTAGAAAATAGGATTGAAAAAGTAAATCAATGGTACAGAAAAGTAGTATGTCCAGGACGCCTTCGACCTCAACCCAGGAGATCCAAATGGACATGTTTGATCAACATCCACACGCACAGGTAAGCAGTATAGGCTACAACTCAAGCCTACCCGGGAAATCCCACCGTAGGTTTGATGGAGCCAGTCCGCCTGTTGCTGAAGCTTTTTGTTTAGACATTTTGACAGTCCACAGTTTGACTTGTCATAACAGGGACGATACAAGCAGGGAAGCAGGTGAACGAACCAGCTGCGAATAAGATTTAATGGAGTAGGTTATAATTCCCTGACACGTTTTTGTTGCTATGTGAACTTATCAGTAGGCCTAATAACCAGGGTAATAACAAAGTAATGCACGTATTCTTCATCTACAGTAAAAGCATTGGTTTGGTCACAGTTGGCCATTAATATGGTAACTGTGGCTGCTGTGTGTCTCTTCTTCCGTTTCTCGTTACCATCTACAGCTGTTTCACTTTCAAATAGAACCACAGGAATTATAGACTATGACATTTTTTTATTTTATTATTTTTTAAAAACAATTTATGTGTTGTAAAAGTGTGTATTTATGACATGACAATGACTATTTTTGGTTTGACCATTTGATGGTCAATAATTACACAAAGCTGCCTATTATTGTAGGCTAATGCTCAATGATGATTGAACTAACTCTGTCCGCAATTATAGCGCTATGTGCTATATGTTACTAGATGGATGAAGTCCACAAGTGATGCAAGCCACGCCCACGTATTAATGGACTGTGTGGACAGTGGACACGATTTTCTCGCTCATCCGTTTTGCCTTCATGCAGGAGTAAAGGACACCAAACTCTGTTTAATGGCTTTATAGCCTACTCATAGCTATTGCATTGTTATTTCTTTGCTGCCAGGAACTGTCATGGACTCAAGGTGTTGCTGATTAATGATGAGGATCACGAACATCCTTTTTCCAGAAATGAGAGGGGATGAATGCCATACACACTGGCAGACACATTTAATGGAATAAGATCGCACTTAATTATCATATCATGTGTTATAATGCTCTCTCTTAGAGCCATGCCTTTTCTGCCCTCCAAAAAAAAACAGCATATTGGCTTTTGATAATTGCTATATCTGTGCTCATGCAATATTTTCTTACAAAACACTTGTTCTTTTAGAACTCTAAATGTTCAGAATGTAGCTATAAATGGCATTCGGGAAGATACAGTATATGTTAAAACTGAACAAACCCCTCCCACGCCAATGACCAGAACAAACCCGCCCACGCTAAGCTCCATCGTTGTCTCTCCACGGAAACCGCGACATCACAGAAAAACAACACGTGCTGTATACAACCCAACACCTCAAGCCATGCCAAGTATGCTTCCTGCATGCCTCACTCTCCCACTCTTTCTCTCTCCATCTCTCTCTCCCTTCCCCATCATTATTTCTCTCTCTCTCGCTCTCTCTCTCGCTCGCTCTGCCTCTCTCTCTCTTTCTCGCTCTTTCTCGCTCTCTCTCTGTGACTGTTTTTAGATGTCAGATTTCTATCCCTTGCGTGTTAGTGCTGTGCTGAGAGACAGATGGACCCCCTCCTTGTGTAATGTGGTGGGGAAGGGTTTGTGTGTGGCACTCGGATCAATTAGATATAAAGTTCACGCAGACCTGCGGCGGGTCACGCTGGCATATTTATAACTCAGCTGTGGAGAGACGACCGGGGGACCACACTTGTAGACTACGTCCCAAATGGCACCACATTCCCTACATAGCGTACTTATTTTTGACTGAAGCCCTGTGGGTCCTGGTCAAAAGCAGTATAGTACGGTATAGCAGTATATAGAAAAAATGGTTCCATTTGTGACCGTACTAGTAATATCCTGGAGGAAAGGCACCCCAGCAACACTGAATGGCAACAACCAACCCCAACAGAGATGGAAATATATGAGCAGGCGCCGGAGAATGCTGAACTGATCTAAATCAAGCCTGGATACAATAGCTCAGATTATAGATTGTGTTTGTTCTTCTGCATGCAGCACCAGCGGAGGAGTGTTGTTGCTGTATGTTTGCCTAGAGAATGTTCGACTATGCTCTGTTAATGCTGGAAGATGGAGACACACCACAGGCTTGTCCTCCCATCCCTCCCCAGTTTACAGTTCCTGTCTAACAGAGCAGCGCTCGCGTCACACCCCCCTCTAATTAGTCACTTAGCCCTGGAGGTTGGTTACAGACAGGAAACCTCCCCTCCCTACTTCCCCTCTATGGCATTTCCCTGCCCTTTACTGTAGCCAGCCTCTCCCCATGGCCAGCTCAATACACCCCCCTCATTTCCTACAACTCACCTGTCAAGGATGCAGAGATCGTGTTGCGCTTTCTCTTTTCTTCATCCTCTGAATATGATCTATAGTGTGTAGACCACAGAGGATGCTGCACATGTCCGGGCCAGCATTGTTGCGGCTGTTGAGGGCACATTTGTTTAGAAGTTGTCAGTATAGGCAGAGACATACCTCTGGGCACTATGGTGCCCCGGCTCAGTGATGATGGGAGGGGAGCTGGACTACAGCTGGACCTACAGCTTGACTCAAACTCTCTGACAGCTGGCCCATACCACACACTGAGGAGTATTCTGATTAGACCTGTTGTAAAGTGTACTGCTCTGATAAATTTGGTCATATCTGTGGGCGCAGGTGTGTGCGTGCGTGTATGAAGGTGGGGTTGGTTGGGTTGCTGGGAGCAGGTGTGTGCGTGCGTGTATGAAGGTGGGGTTGGTTGGGTTGCTGGGAGCAGGTGTGTGCGTGCGTGTATGAAGGTGGGGTTGGTTGGGTTGCTGGGAGCAGGTGTGTGCGTGCGTGTATGAAGGTGGGGTTGGTTGGGTTGCTGGGAGCAGGTGTGTGCGTGCGTGTATGAAGGTGGGGTTGGTTGGGTTGCTGGGAGCAGGTGTGTGCGTGCGTGTATGAAGGTGGGGTTGGTTGGGTTGCTGGGAGCAGGTGTGTGCGTGCGTGTATGAAGGTGGGGTTGGTTGGGTTGCTGGGAGCAGGTGTATGCGTGCGTGTATGAAGGTGGGGTTGGTTGGGTTGCTGGGAGCAGGTGTGTGCGTGCGTGTATGAAGGTGGGGTTGGTTGGGTTGCTGGGAGTAGGTGTGTGCGTGCGTGTATGAAGGTGGGGTTGGTTGGGTTGCTGGGAGCAGGTGTGTGCGTGCGTGTATGAAGGTGGGGTTGGTTGGGTTGCTGGGAGCAGGTGTGTGCGTGCGTGTATGAAGGTGGGGTTGGTTGGGTTGCTGGGAGCAGGTGTGTGCGTGCGTGTATGAAGGTGGGGTTGGTTGGGTTGCTGGGAGCAGGTGTGTGCGTGCGTGTATGAAGGTGGGGTTGGTTGGGTTGCTGGGAGCAGGTGTGTGCGTGCGTGTATGAAGGTGGGGTTGGTTGGGTTGCTGGGTGCAGGTGTGTGCGTGCGTGTATGAAGGTGGGGTTGGTTGGGTTGCTGGGAGCAGGTGTGTGCGTGCGTGTATGAAGGTGGGGTTGGTTGGGTTGCTGGGAGCAGGTGTGTGCGTGCGTGTATGAAGGTGGGGTTGGTTGGGTTGCTGGGAGCAGGTGTGTGCGTGCGTGTATGAAGGTGGGGTTGGTTGGGTTGCTGGGAGCAGGTGTGTGCGTGCGTGTATGAAGGTGGGGTTGGTTGGGTTGCTGGGAGCAGGTGTGTGCGTGCGTGTATGGAGGTGGGGTTGGTTGGGTTGCTGGGAGCAGGTGTGTGCGTGCGTGTATGAAGGTGGGGTTGGTTGGGTTGCTGGGAGCAGGTGTGTGCGTGCGTGTATGAAGGTGGGGTTGGTTGGGTTGCTGGGAGCAGGTGTGTGGCGGCAAACTGTACAGTTTGTGAGCATGATTTTGTGAAAGAGAACATGGCTCTGAGAGGTTATTGATTGCAGGAATATGACCCATGTGGGTGTCTACCTTTTGAACACTGCACGTATTCATGCATACAGTCAATGTGTGAGTGTATTGTATGTTCCGATGTACTGGTCCCTGTCCATCTGTGCACACAGGAGCGACACAACCCACTAGTCTGATCCATCAGGCTTCCTGATTGCCAACAAATGCAATTATCCGGCACTGCGTATCCATGGTGACGTGGCCAGGGTGGGCTCTAATGCAGTGGAGGGCCCTGCACAAGCCAGATAGGCCATTTGCCAGGGATCAGCCAATCACATTACAGGGTCCCAACCTACATGAATAATGACAAGTAATGGAGGTAGAACATGAAGCTGAGCTAAGATGGTGGAGTACACTGGTGCTGGGAGAGGATCAGGACACATTGTCTCCTTTTAACTCCCATCTCTGGCAGCGCTCCATCTGTTCTGGTCATTGTCTTCTATGTTCCTGAAGCTCTCCTAATCATAGAGTTCCAGTATCATAAACAATTTAATTTTGTGGACTTAAAAGTCTTGAGATGAATTTACCGCTAGAACAAAGCTGGGAGGTTTCGTTATGTTTTCTCAACAGAAAATATGTTTGTGAACAAAACTTTGTTCAAGTGTACTTTTTTATTAAGACTTGCTTTGTGAAGCTTCTTCTAATGTCTCTTTTTTTTGGTTTCTTGTCTCCTTGTCTCCCTTCCTTCTAGGGAAAGTATTCCAAACGGAAGAGCCGCTTCAAGCGCTCCGATGGAAGCACTTCCTCTGACACCACCTCCAACAGCTTTGTCCGGCAGGTAAGACCCCCTATTCGCCTTATGCTGTACCTATACTGTACCGTATACTAGACTACCTGATTCCTCTGGTGATTAGTTCAAGAGATTCATAGGTGAGGATAGCCCGATTGGATCAGTATGGATGTTGCGGCAGCGCTATTAGCGCCTTCTCATATAAGTAACCCAAACACATTCACACGGTCACTCACACACAGCCGTCAAAGCTCTCTGCAGTTTTACTTACATTACACGTTGTTATCCTCTTTCTCCTCCCCCTTTCCTTCTCTTCTTTCTCATCTGTGCAATAGCTTTCTTGTTTCTTTTTCCCTTGACCTATCTCGGTCACCCCTCATTTATGTTACTCTCATAAACACAATTGATGCCTCTGCTGTCCTCCCCAGTGGACGCCCCCACCTACTCAGGACTCAATGTTTTTCACTATGAATCAACAATAAACTGGTCAGATCGATGCAGCTTGGATAAGAACAAGACCGAGAGTGAGAGTGCCTCTTAGGGACCCAGGAGATAGATCCCACCAGTCCTGATTGTCCTGGTTCCAGGTCCTCGTGTAGGGCTCAGACCCTCCCCAGCACTCCCTCCCCAGGTTCCCCGTGGTTCATTGATCAACACTGTCAGGGTGAGCCCATGGGAGCCTGCTATTCTCCAGCAGGAGAGACAGGCTTTAGGAAATATGTTTCCATGGG
This sequence comes from Oncorhynchus nerka, assembly GCF_034236695.1. Lineage (NCBI taxonomy): Eukaryota > Metazoa > Chordata > Actinopteri > Salmoniformes > Salmonidae > Oncorhynchus > Oncorhynchus nerka. Next base: position 10,106,815 of record NC_088421.1, on the reverse strand, counting down.
GGAAACGCACCACACAGAGACACTTCCTTTCCGGGAGGTCTGGAGAGGGGGAAGGTGTTTAAGGTGACACACGTGTCATCTCCATCACAGCTCATCATGCGGACGTGACATTTTATTAAAGCGGCCCTGTGTTATGCCACCATGTGTCCCCTTTCCCTCCCCGACCTCTTCATTTGAGGTAGGGGACGTTTTGCCCTGCCTGACGACATTAACCTGCTCGCTATGGGTGTCACACAAAAAAACTCCCCTCTCTTGGCAGTGAACACAGGGAGTGTAGCCTTCCTGTGGATTCTAAAGGTTAGCTAACTTCATCCTCTGTGGCACCCCTCCCTCCCCTACTCACTGGCACATCTCCTCATTAACTCTCTGTAAGTCTGCTCTGAGCCGGACATGTACGGTAGCAGGCGCCATTAAAGTGTGTGTCCCAAATGGATACCAACCTGTATACAACCTCAATTTGCAGTAAATCCTTCATTTACATGTCATAATGCACTACGTAGGCAGGCTGTGTTATGTCTATGTATGCAGCTAGCTGCACTGTATATGTTTGCCCCCTCTTGCGCAACTGCGAGCTGAACACTCTTTCCAAGCTTTAAGTCTCACACACACTGTCACACAATCAGCCAGCGGTGAAGCCGGTACACTGGTCTGGTTTCCATGGCAACCGGCACACCGAATCTCCCCTCTGTGTGCAGGCGCAGTGGGATGGAGAGGAGGAGAGGATGTTTCGATGGATTAGTGTGTATGTGTGTGTGTACACAATAATAGAGTACTTTAGATACACAGGGAGTGGCAGGCATGTAGTAATGAGCACCATTACTAGCTGTGATTGTAACCTGGGAAAGAAGAGGCAATATGGATGTGAAAGACACAAGATGTAGATCAGATGCACTTCTTGTGACCTCCTTGCCTCTTTGGAATTGTTCATTGCTGTTTCAATGTCTGGGCTGACTGAAGATGATTTGAGGATTCAATTCTACATCTCTCTCTTTATCTATCAATCTCTTTGTCTATTTCTATTTCTCTCTCTCTCTCTCTCTCTCTCTCTCTCTCTCTCTCTCTCTCTCTCTCGCACACACACATTCAGATGGGTTTTTGTGATCAATACAGTTGACTGTCCGGCTGTCCGGCAATGCCCTGCAGCTATTCTACCATAGAGACATGAGATGAGCTGACCCCTACACAACACAGTCAGTGAAGGACCATAATCAACCTGGCATCCCCGGGGGCTCATTCGCCAGGGTTCAGTTTCCTTCTTTTGCCATTCCATTTAGAGCAACTGTGTCAGTCCAACGCCATTAGGTCATGATTAATCATTATTTTTGATGGCACCAGGGTCAGGTCAATTGGCTGTTTCACAATAGAGAGGGCGACTTGTGTTACGTAAAAGAAAGCTGCTCCAAGCTCAGGACAAATAAATTAAATGCTACGACCGCAATGTTCACAGGATGAAGCCTATCTTAATAATACACCCTGAAATCACCTCTTCTCATTTGAGTGAGGAGAATTTGATAAACCGATAGTTACAATTTCCTCCATCTGAGTGGCAGTTAGTCATTTTTCCTCATTTCTTTTTCGCCCTCATATTTTCTCAGCTGTGTGGGAGAGAAATCCTGCTCGGGTGTATGTTCTCTTTCCATTGGAAGGGAAAATGTAATCAGTCCTTCTGTCAGTGCAGCCTGGCAGTCGGCTGCTTCTCTTTGAGGCGAGGGAACCAAACAGTAGTCTGAGTGGCTGACACTTGGGAGTGGCTCTGAGAATACTAGCCTGCCTGCCTCTCTCTGGCAATCTGTTCCTCATGCTGTGGACCTGGCTGGCTGGCTGCCTGTTCATCACCAGTCAGTCAACCACTCCTGCGTCGCTATGGCGAGGCACCTGTCACAGTGTCAGAGGTTGCCCTCTGCTGGTGGAATAGAGAGATACCAGACACCCTGCTTTCCTTAGTTTAGGCCTAGATTCAATCAAATCAAGCGTTAACCGGCGACAGCCAACACCCACATAGCTGATGTACACTGGCGTAGCACTCACCCCCATGAGCCCCCACCCCCCCACAATAAAACACACTTTTTTTCTCATTGCAAAATGTATAGAATAGCAGGAAATTTGCTCAGGGATTCTTGAAGGTTGGGACTGTCCTTGTCTAGTAGGGAAACATTTTATAGTTTAAAACAATTATTTTGTTGCATTATTTGAGCTTAAAATGTACATTTAAATTTTTTAATTTTCAAACTACTTTCAATATTATTCATTTCCATGTCTGCCCTATGCCTGGAAATGCAAAGGATCCCAATTTCATAATAAAAATGTCAATAATGAATATTAACCAAAGAAGTATCTTTCTTGTGACTATAAAGAATATACATATTTTAAATTGTTATTCCTAAAAGATGTGTTCGGAGATTTGGCCAACAGCGTCAGATTTGTCTAAAATCCTTATTCATGTCCTCATTACATATAGGGCAATGCATAGTCTGGAAAGTTCTCTACTTTTGATAGATTTAAACAGACAATATGGGAATCACCATGGTCACAACCATAAACTGTCAACGCCATCTGGAGTATGAATGTTGGTTCAAATATGTTACATTTAATTCGCTTTTAGTCATAAAGCAACTGAGGAAAAAACTAATTGCTACGGTCTAAACCACTTGAAAGAAGATGAAAAATGCAATTTTTGTTAACTCCGTGAAGCATCAACTCTATCAGAGTGCAGAAAGATCTGATGGAATGGTAGTTTTTTATTGGGGATTTTCAAATGAATGATTTTCCATATTTTACAGATGTTTGTATTGGACTTTTGGCAAAAATATGTCTGTCTTGAGAAGTTGTCAACTCCGTCAGTGGCTTGCCAGCTATGTCTCAACCTATATCTTAACCCCTTAAGATGAAAATGTCATCACCGTTTTCCATCACGTGCTTAAACAGTCAAAGTATTTGCTGCGCAAGGCCTAAGGGTTTGCTTTATACATTTTGTTTTATGTTCTACATCTATAGAAAAACATGCCAAAATGCTAAAGAAATTAGCCCTGCAGCATTTAATAGTGCTATTAAACTTGGATTACATATTTGAATAATCTAACATTAGCTTTAGAATTGCTTGGGCCTTGCGTGGGGGCCCTGCTAAATTGTGCTACGTCACTGCTGATGTTTTGGCGGTGTCATAGGTGGAACCGCGTCAAATCGATGAGCAGCTGCTCTTGTGATCATTGTTACGAAGCCACATCCGTTCAACTCGCATTAGAAATTAAAAACAAGAAAGTGTAGGATATATGGAAAACATTAAACAAAATAATGAGGATTTCTATCAGTCTTATCGAGGTGTAGATTACATCTCACATTCCAGTGTTCCAACTTGTAAACAAGCTGCATGGGATTTCGCTTAGTGCGACTCCGTGCAGCCAATGGCAATGTCCGCTTTAGGTACAGTATAATGCCAGGAGCCACTTGTGGGTTGGACAGCTCTAACGCAGTTCCACCTCCGACACGTCAAAACATCAGCTATGCGGATGTTGACTGAAGCAGATATGATTGAATTGGGCACCTTAGTTTAACAGGCTGGAGCCATTTTAACTGACTGACTGCTGCCTGGCTGGCTGCCTCACTGGGCCAAAGAGTTCAAGTTCAATTTTTTAATTTTTAAATTTTTTTTACCTTTATTTAACCAGGCAAGTCAGTTAAGAACACATTCTTATTTTCAATGACGGCCTGGGAACAGTGGGCCTGTTCAGGGGCAGAACGACAGATTTGTACCTAATCTTCACTAATCTGCCGACTCGTCTTGACTTATTTGCTGACTACTTGAAATGATCTAAGTTTGCGTACCTGCTTTCAGGTTGATGAAGTATGATCATGACATAAGGAAGTATGATCTAAAGAAGAAGGGACATGTTCATGATAGTAGAAGCTGGAATAATCCATTGAAGTGCAACACATTAGAACTGAAAGCTAGTAGGTATTGTATCTAGTTTGTGTAGCTGGAACAGGAATGCCAACTGTTGCCTGAACTTAATCAAAGAGATTTTAGAATAAACCTGTGTGGCCTTGAAATGTGTCAGTTTTATTTCCCTTGTCTTTAGTTTAGTTTTTTTAGTTTAGTTTAGTTTATTTTTACAGGGACAGTGCACATTAATCAACGTTTCAGTAAAAGTGCCGGTTTTAGCCAGCCGGCTAATTTTCAACCGCAGTCCCTGGGGACACTCACCTCCTATGTGCTGACTGGTTCCAAGTGTGCTGTCATATTATTGCGCACTGGATGTCCTTGTTGCCCCCCCCCCCCCCCCCCAATCTAGTCACTTCCTCCCCTCTGACCCCATATCATCCCCTTGTTTGATGTCCTGTTCTGGGTATAGAGAGAGGGAGAGGGCAGGATAGAGGACAGTTTTTTACACCCCCCCCTGCCCCAGCCTCTCTCCCACGTCAGTGGGGGCATTGAATGACTGACGGCTGCATACCAAGCCTCCTTCTGGGGCTCGCTGTGTTGCGTTCACGGTCCTGTTTCTGTCCTGCCAGGGCTAAATATAATTCCCCAGTTTGCAAATGTAGCACAAGTCCTGCAACCCGACCCCCCCCCCCCCCCCCAGCTCCCTCACTCCCCTCTCCTTTCCTCATACACAAGGTTCAGGTTCTTGGGGGTGGGGGGGTGTGTTAGGAGGGTTGGAGAGCACTCTCCTATTTTCACACATACAGTACTCTCTCTCTGGCTCTCTCTTTCAGACACACACACACACATACTTTTGGACTTACACACTTGCCGGCACGGTCTCTCTCTCTCTCTCTCTCTCTCTCTCTCTCTCTCTCTCTCTCTCACGCACACTGCTTGCTGGTCGTTGGTGTGGACTGTGGCTTTGCCCCTCTGGTTTGCCGTGGTGTGGCAAGCGCGGTATGGAGCAGACCGACAGGTATCGCAGGCCCGGCATGGTAAGACAGACCTGGCTAAACCTAAACGCATTACACTTTTGGTGAGTCTGTTTTGGCACCTGGTCCGGGAAGGGCGCCTTGCCGTACTGTCGGAGTGTGTGTGTTGGAGTATGTCTATGAGACTATGTGGGCGTGTGTGTCAAAGAGGGTTGAAATTTAGGTTGGTGGACAGGACACTTTAACTTAGAAAAAAGTTTTTGATGCGCCATTTCCTGGTCTCTCTCATTCTCGCTCTCTTTGATGCTATTATTTCGCCTGCGTTCTGTGATTCCATTTTGGGCTGGGCCACAGCTGCAGGGAGGGCGCTGGGTTTTTAATTAGACTTCCAGCCCCCCTGGTAGACTGCCTGCCTGCCGAGGGACCCGCCAGCCTCACTGTCCCAGACCCTAGCCCCTACAGAGGCTTCTTTCCTTCTCTCTCTCTCTCTCTCTCTCTCTCTCTCTCTCTCTCTCTCTCTCTCTCTCTCCTGTCCCAGCTGGTCTCAGCCTGGATCCACACAGACACAGATCACATCGTGCCTAACGTCAGTGTTTCCTAACGAAGAGTGTCCATGAGAATGTAATGGTTTTGACCTCCACAAGTTTCAGACCGAGTGCTACATTTATGTTGCTGATTTCTTGACCCCTAGTTTTCTGATGTTTTTTGTGCTTTTTATTGTTCCAGTTCCTAGGCGTATTGTCATTGTTTTGGTTGTTGTTTTGGTTTCAGAGTACCTTTTTTTTAAAATGCTGTAGGTTTCAACAGTATAATTAGACTTGCCTAGTACTACTATCTGCTATTAGCTTATCCTTTTTCAAAAAGTTATTGTTGATATTACTTCATCAGTGCCCACTTTGAGCTGAATCACACCTCTCTGTGTATTTGCGGTGAGGTCTGTACATGACCCACTTCTTTTTGTTTTTGTCTCTCTCCGCAGTGCAGGGCCTTTTTTAGATAGCAGTTCACAAAGACACGGTTGTCCGTCGTCCAGCCCATTGTCATGACAACGGCAGGCATCGTGTGCCAAGCACATGGCCATTTAGACATTGGGAAGCGCCACTGGCCATCGCGAGACAAGGAACGTCTCTAACGCTTCTCTCTTAGTACACTGTTAGCTACCAACCTGGCATTCTGCTTCTCAATACCTGTTGCTTTTTTAATCCTCTGGAAGAGTGTGGCTTTTTGTTGCTGCTTGTTCTTCAGTTCCACCGCTGACTGGTGTTGTACCTACTGTTTATGCCAGTGCTGCTGTTGTGGGATGTGAAAACCCCTGTAGAATAGGGATTGAGCCTGGGCTGATCATTCTGTCCCACCTCCCTCTCTGCTGGCAGTCTGAGTGTGTGTTTGCCCTGTCTCTGACTGTGTTTACAGCTGGGCAGACTGTTTGCTCCGATCACACAGAGGGCTTGGAGGGAGGGCTTGGAGGGAGGGCTTGGAGGGAGGGCTTGGAGGGAGGGCTGGAGGGAGGGCTTGGAGGGAGGGCTGGAGGGAGGGCTTGGAGGGAGGGCTTGGAGGAGGGCTTGGAGGGAGGGCTGGAGGGAGGGCTGGAGGGAGGGCTTGGAGGGAGGGCTTGGAGGGAGGGCTGGAGGGAGGGCTTGGAGGGAGGGCTTGGAGGGAGGGCTTGGAGGGAGGGCTGGAGGGAGGGCTGGAGAGAGGGCTGGAGGGAGGGCTTGGAGAGAGGGCTGGAGAGAGGGCTGGAGGGAGGGCTTGGAAGGAGGGCTTGGAGAGAGGGCTGGAGGGAGGGCTGGGGCAGAAATACAGCCTAGAGGAGTAGCGAGAGATTGTGATCTTGTCAGGATTAGAATGTCATAATTAATCATACCGGTGGTTTGGACCATTATTGTATTTCACTTCGGTATCTTTTCTTGCCATCGTTTCAATCTTATTTCACTCTGCCACACACACCGCCTTCTCACTTTGAATCGTAGTCTGTTTTTATCTGTACATCTTTATATCATCATGAAGGCGAGGCATATGACTTGACAACACGTATTCTTTGTTTTCAGACAGTCACAAAGGAGGACAGTAGATAGATGCATATAATATTCACCAACACATACTGGATACAGTGAGCTCTGAAAGTATTGGGACAGTGACACTGTCTTCTCCAGCACTTTGGATTTGATATGATACAATGAGGTTAAAGTGCAGACTGTCGGCTTTAATTTGAGGGTATTTTCATCAATATAGTCGGGTGAACCGTTGAGAAATTACTTCACTTTTTGTACATAGTCCCCCCTCCCCCCATTTTAGGGGACCAAAAGTATTGGAACAAATTCATTTATATGTGTATTAAAGTAGTCAAGTTTAGTATTTGGTCCCATATTCCTAGCATGAAATGATTACATCAAGCTTGTGACTCTACTAATTTGTTAGATGCATTTCCTGTTTGTTTTGGCTGTGTTTCAGATGACTTTGGCCCGATAGAAACAAATGGTAAATGTATTGTCACTTTTATTGAAAATAAGAAATGAATATGTTTCGAAACACTTCTACATTAATGTGGATGCTACCATGATTTACGGATAATCCTGAATGAATCGTGACTAATTCGGAGTGAGAAAGTTCCATATCATGCGCCTGTAATTTATGTGGCGGTAGTCTAGCGGTTAGTGTTGGGACAGTAACCGAAAGGTTGCTTGTTCGAATCCCTGAGCCGGCATGGTGGAAAAATCTGCTGAATATCTTGCGTCTGTAACTTATGCTGTAGCCTGTAGATGCATTCTCCCTCCTCCATCATGCCATCACGTATTGGAACAGTAAGGGCTTCATTGCATCAGAAGAGGCAACATCATTAACATAATTTCTCCCCTCAAGGCAACGCTTTTCACCCCTCATTATTCAATGCTCTTGTCTTTCACACTCTTTTCCCTCAGTTTTCAACTGAAAGCATTTCTTACTGTAAATTGTATTTAATGGATAAGGATGTGTGTCTGTGTGTGTGTGTGTGTGTGTGTGTGTGTGTGTGTGTGTGTGTGTGTGTGTGTGTGTGTGTGTGTGTGTGTGAGTGTGAATATTTGCCAAGAAAATCTAGTTTGTGAAACCTTCTGCCATGGCTCAGCTTTGAAGTGATTACCCATGTCCTCGTCCTCCTTCTCTCCTCCACCGCGACTCTACCTCTTCCTCCTCCTCCTCCTCCCCTCTGGGGTGGCAGGTAGTCTAGCGGTTAGAGTGTTGGGACAGTAACCAAAAGGTTGCTTGTTCGAATCCCTGAGCCAGCAATGTGGAAAAATCTGCCATTCTTCCCTTGAGCAAGGCAGGTAACCCCCACAACAGCTCCTCCTCGGGCACCAATGATGTGGACATCATGTCTAATAAATAAATGTATTTGGTGCCATATGTATTACTGACTATTTCTAGGGAGAACTTAAACGAATCTTGTCAAATTCTTCTAGATCTTTTCCATATGGGTATGGAGTGAGATTATCAGAGATGTGCGTATTATGAAACATTCTGTCTTATTGATTTGGGTGGGACCCAGTCATCATTATATAAGTCTATGGGCCCAGCTCTATAGGCAAAGCCTTGAAGCAGGATGTTTATTTTACATTTACATTTAAGTCATTTAGCAGACGCTCTTATCCAGAGCGACTTTGTTTATCAAATAGAAGCTCAGCTGTAGCCGTTAGTAACCAGTTGAGTGTGTTTCTGAGACCATGTTAATCTAGCCATTTCTTCTGCCTTCACCACTTCCAAAAGTGAGCGGTCCTATTCTGATTCTCTCTCGCTCTCTCTCTCTCTACTAAGCAACTGGGCTGGTTACTATGACACTACTGGGAACACTGGCCTGGCCAATGGGAGAGCAGCTATGGGATCAGGTGGTCTTTAGCTATTTTGAACAGGAGCTGTGAGCAATTAAATTAGTGACAGAATCCATTGACAAAGAGAGGGAGTGGAAGAGGGAAGGACAGTATGCAGTAAATGGGCATGTAGAGAGGCGATGGGAGAGAAAGAGAAAGGTGGAGGAGAGAGAGGACAGTAGGGGAGAAAGCGTAAGGGGGAGGGTAAGAGTAATTAGAGGTATCCATACTGCCTGTTGATCGGTACATCACCCTGGTCTCTGCCTCACACTCCCCCTCCAGACTTTATTTGTTTAGTCAAGGATTGATTAAGTCCCTAATTGTGTCTCCCTCTCTCTTTTTCTCTCCATCGATTTCACTCCCGTCTTTCTGTCTTTCTATTCTGCGGGTTTGTTATGTGGCGTGACCAGGTTGAGTGAGTGAGTCACGCATACTGTAAACACACAAGCGCGCACACACACACACACGCAGACTCACTCATCCCTCTTGCTCCCTCTCTGCTGCTTTCACTGCATCACAGACCTGTTGCAGCAGTCAGGGAGTTGCTGTTCTGTGAGTTATTCTGAGGCAGTAAGCTATTCTCTCTTTATTCTCTCTCGTAGACAAACACAGTCCTCTTGGTTCCTCATCTAGCTTAATTAACCTTTCTGTAATATTCAGCTCTCCATGTTGGGATGCACCTGTATGGGTTAGAGGATGACTCAGAGCCGGTAAGTGGCTATTCTCATCATTATTAAACACTGCATGTCTGTGTCGGGGAGATGGGCAAGGGTGTGTGTTTGTGTTAATGAAACAGGAAGTAGGGATGGTCGGGTGGCTCCCCTGGAAGTCTAACTGTTGCCTTGGTTACCGGGCGTGGCATTGCTAAGCCACTGATGATTTTGATGCGACAGGTGGCTGCACTAGAATCAACGTTCTGTTTGTAATTCATTCAAACCGTATAAAGTGACACAGTAAATATCAAAGTACCTATCTCTCTCTCAGATACAGTATTTCTGTTTGTCAGCGGCAGGTTGCCCTGGTGTACATTTAGTCCTTCAAGTCCTGTCTGGTCTCTATTGCTCTGGAGCAGAGATGGAGGCTGAAGCCGCTGAAACTTCACCTCCGACCCCTGACCCTGTTTACCTTCTGGGGCATTCTGGAACTCGACCCTTCTTTTTAATTTCTTCTCTTCTTTTCACACGGTTCTATGCATAGCAACAGTACCTGTAGTTGCTGTTGTAACAGCCAGAGACCAATAGGGAGTCCGAGTTTTCTGATTTTGTTATGGCACATACTTGTGTGCTAATTACCAAATGCCCACGTATTTGAACTCATATTTGAAATCATTACATATGGTGGATGTCAATTCTCACCACATTCTCACCTCTATTTTAAAACCCCACACCTAATGACTCACTCATTCTGCCTTGCACATTCAGCTGTCCGCATTCTTGTCTGCACCTCCCACGGGTGTATGCAGCAAGCGAGCGAGAGAATCTGACACCTGGAAAAACAGAACAAGTGAGATAGTTACATAAAGAGAGCACTCAAACATTTGACAAGTGAGCCAGGCTGTACTCCCAGTGCTGGGCTGTAGTGTACAGTATACCAGGCAGGGAACGCTCCGCTCTGAGCAGAGCCCCCCCAAGAGAGGAGGCCAGGCCAGCGTTTTTATTGTGTGGTATGGGTGGATTAGGGTCAGCCAGAGAGGCTCAGGTTACCAGGCATCACGGGTGGTGAAAGTGGACGAAACCATAGCCACTTCATGAGTAATTTATCAGTGCTAATATTAAATCCGGGCCTTTTTATCTCTATCTCCCTCTCTCTCTGACACGCCCACACTCAAACACATCAAAGCGCCTGATCAGATGTGATTCAGGTTTGCATATGTGTTTTGATGCATCCACTTCACACTCATATCACACCAGCCAAGTGTTATGTGCCAGACAGTAATGTGTGTATTTGATGAGTAGGCTTGAATGCAGGCAGGCAGCCAGGCAGGTTCCCTTTGTGCCTCCAGGTTATTAATAAAGGGCGAAACAAAAGAAATGCCACAGAGAGGTGGACCTGATGACAATTATAGGTGATTGTTTGGGATATTTGCCTCGAGCCATTCAAAATGAGGTAGGCATCAGGCAGTAGTACAGAACACACTACAGTACATATTATGGTCTAAACGGAGATGGACAGAACACACTACAGTACATATTATGGTCTAAACGGAGATGGACAGAACACACTACAGTACATATTATGGTCTTAACAGAGATGGACAGAACACACTACAGTACATATTATGGTCTAAACAGAGATGGACAGAACACACTACAGTACATATTATGGTCTAAACGGAGATGGACAGAACACACTACAGTACATATTATGGTCTAAACGGAGATGGACAGAACACACTACAGTACATATTATGGTCTTAACAGAGATGGACAGAACACACTACAGTACATATTATGGTCTAAACAGAGATGGACAGAACACACTACAGTACATATTATGGTCTAAACGGAGATGGACAGAACACACTACAGTACATATTATGGTCTAAACAGAGATGGACAGAACACACTACAGTACATATTATGGTCTAAACGGAGATGGACAGAACACACTACAGTACATATTATGGTCTAAACGGAGATGGACAGAACACACTACAGTACATATTATGGTCTAAACGGAGATGGACAGAACACACTACAGTACATATTATGGTCTAAACAGAGATGGACAGAACACACTACAGTACATATTATGGTCTAAACAGAGATGGACAGAACACACTACAGTACATATTATGGTCTAAACGGAGATGGACAGAACACACGACAGTACATATTATGGTCTAAACGGAGATGGACAGAACACACTACAGTACATATTATGGTCTAAACAGAGATGGACAGAACACACTACAGTACATATTATGGTCTAAACAGAGATGAAGCAAAGCATAGGGAGATGGGAAAAGCCAGGCAGTAGAAAATAACATGTTGAGAGAAGGGACAGAGTGAAGGAGAGAGAAAGCAGAGGGAGAGAGATCCCAGGGGAGGAAAAACACGGATTATCACGTTGGGCACAAGGCCTTGATTGTGTTATACCACAGAGATGAAACGGTATGAACATTTCATATCACGATTATAGTGACCAAAATGATCACGGTTATCAGTATCGCGGTTTTGTTAAAATGTGTAAAAAAGTAATGATACACTGAAATCGTTTTATATTGAAAACCAACAAACAACAAATAAAATTAGCAGCACTATGCACTTTTTGTGTGTATAAACGTTAAAATAATAACATTAGCATTAAAGATGGCACCATGTGGCCATGAGAGTTTAACGTTTCCCTAGTGCAGCTTTAAATGAACACAACCTTCAGTAAGCAAATCAAATAAACAAACAAACAAATAAAATGATCAGCACTCACTTTGTAGTGAGGCACGGCAAACTCCATCAGCCTCAGAAAGACAGGCCTCTCAATTTGAAATGGCATCATGTCCTTTGCAATGCAATATGAAAGGCCTGCAGTGAGGTCTTGAGCATTTTTTTGATGTGGGTGCATGAGCCTGCCTTTTTAAATGCTCGAGTGTCTGTGCCACAACTGTAGATGAGGGACCAGTAGCATCACTGGGTTTGCCTGCTGCACGCCTGTAAACGAGGGAATAGCAAATGTATTTATTATTATTATTATTGGTGTTTTATTATAATTATTCACTTACACACACACACACACAGTCAATCTTCTGTGTTGCATTTGAGTGTATGCAATGACCTCATGCGCTATTGACATAAATACAAATTAATCTTAAGAAGACTGTTATAGTAATTGCAATGAGCCCAACAATTGACCTAAATACAGGAGTCTTGTATAGGATTCTATAGTGTTTCTGCTGTTGGAACACTTTTACAACCCAAGTCGACGTCTGCCGGATTTTTAAATTCACAAAATATGTTGATTGGGTGACTAAACTCAGCAAAGAAATAAACGTCCTCTCACTGTCAACTGCGTTTATTTTCAGCAAACTTAACATGTGTAAATGTTTGTATGAACATAACAAGATTCAACAACTGAGAGACAAAATGAACAAGTTCCATAGAGATGTGACTAACAGAAATTGAATAATGTGTCCCTGAACAAAGGGGGGGTCAAAATCAAAGTAAATCAGTATCTGGTGTGGCCACCAGCTGCATTAACATTTACATTTAAGTCATTTAGCAGACGCTCTTATCCAGAGCGACTTAATGCATCTCCTCATGGACTGCACCAGATTTTCCCGTTCTTGCTGTTAGATGTTACCCCACTCTTCCACCAAGGCACCTGCAAGTTCCTGGACATTTCTGGGGGGAATGGCCCTAGCCCTCACACTACGATCCAACAGGTCCCAAACGTACTCAATGGGATTGAGATCTGGGCTCTTCGCTGGCCATGGCAGAAGACTGACATTCCTGTCTTGCAGGCAATCACGCACAGAACGAGCAGCATGGCTGGTGGCATTGTCATGCAGGAGGGTCATGTCAGGATGACCCTGCAGGAAGGGTACTACATGAGGGAGGAGGATGTCATCCCTGTAAAGCACAGCGTTGAGATTGCCTGCAATGACAACAAGCTCAGTCCAATGATGCTGTGACACACCGCCCCAGACCAAGACCGACACTCCACCTCCAAATCGATCCCGCTCCAGAGTACAGGCCTCTGTGTAATGCTCATTCCTTCGACGAAAAACGCCAATCCGACCATCACCCCTGGTGAGACAAAAACACGGCTCGTCAGGGAAGAGCACTTTTTTCCAGTTCTGGCTGATCCAGCGACGGTGGGTTTGTACCCATAGGTGACGTTGTTACCGGTGATGTCTGGCGAGGACCTGCCTTACAACAGTCCTACAAGCCCTCAGTCCAGCCTCTCTCAGCCTATTGCGGACAGTCTATGCACTGATGGAGGGATTGTGCGTTCCTGGTGTAACTCAGGCAGTTGTTGCCATCCTGTACCTGTCCCGCAGGTGTGATGTTCAGATGTACCGATCCTGTGCAGGTGTTGTTACACGTGGTCTGTCATTGCGAGGACGATCAGCTGTCCATCATGTCTCCCTGTAGCGCTGTCTTAGGCATCTTACAGTATGGACATTGTCATTTATTGCCCTGGCCACATCTGCAGTCCTCATGCCTCCTTGCAGCATGCCTAAGGCACGTTCACGCAGGTGAGCAGGGACCCATGGGCATCTTTCTTTTGGTGTTTTTCTGTAGAAAGGCCTCTTTAGTGTCCTAAGTTTTCATAACTGTGACCTTATTGCCTACCGTCTGTAAGATGTTAATGTCTTAATGACCGTTCCACAGGTGCATGTTCATTAATTGTTTATGGTTCATTGAACAAGCATGGGAAACAGTTTTTAAACCCTTTACAATGAAGATCTGTGAAGTTATTTGGATTTTTACGAATTATCTTTGGAAGACAGGATCCTGAAAAAGGGACGTTTCTTTTTTTGCTGAGTTTACATAACGTGTTATCGTGTGACAGTATTTACCTTGAGTTTTTCAAACTGTGGCAATGAAACACGGTTTTAATGATAATTAAAATTTGAAATGGTATACTAATAGTCGGGAATTTCACCTTGGTTTGTCATGAAACCGGTAACTGTTTCATCCCTAATTCCACACACACCTCTACAGTCAACTAATTTCTCTCCCCCATGTCTGTCTGTTGGTGTTTGTTATGGGGAGGTGTGTGTGTTGCTTGTGTGTGTGTGTGTGTGGTTCCAGTAATACTATTGCTGTCTTTATTGTCCTTACTGGCACAGGGGTTTTATTCAAGGACGTGTGGTCATGCCATAGAATACACTTGTTTACACACACACACACACACACACACACACACACACACACACACACACACACACACACACACACACATGCACACACGCTCGTACAAACATACAGCACACTAGAACAAATGACCATGCTCCTTCTTTCCTTCTCTTTATACCTCCTATCTCTCTGCCCTCTTTCTTTCTCTCTCTCACACATAAACCCTCACTCACTCTCTCACTTCCTTACTCTGTCCCTGTGTGTGTGTGTGTTGCAGGGCTCTGCCGACTCCTACACCAGCCGGCCGTCGGACTCAGATGTGTCTCTGGAGGAGGACCCAGAGGCGCTGCGGAAGGAGGCAGACCTACAGGCCCTCGCCACCCTCGAGAAAGCAAAGGTCAGAGGTCACTATGGCCCTCCCTGTGACCCTGTCCCTCTGTTATACAGTACAGCCGTACAGAACAGCACAGTCTTTAACCATTCACCCCGACCCTAACTATACACCTAACTATTCTCGCTAACAGTGTTCCCTCAATGTTTTAGGCACACGGTTAACACATATTATAACATATATTTCAATTCAATTAACATTCATTAACAGTCTTTGTGAAATAATAGACATTGAGCGACATGAGTTTAGTATCTCATCCTGTCTTGTCCACTCTGTCGCCCTCATGTCATTCGTCATTCGTCATTCTTATCCTCTATTCTCATTCTTTGTTCTGCCTTTTTCTTTTGCTCCCACCTCCCCAGACCAAACCAGTAGCCTTCGCTGTGCGGACGAATGTGGGCTACAACTCTGGGCCCAACGACGACGTCCCAGTGCAGGGCATGGCCATCTCCTTTGAAGCCAAAGACTTCCTACACATCAAAGAGGTACCAGAGCTGCGTAAACAACACTGGGCCTTCCTATTTCTTATTGTTAGATTGTTTCTGAAGATGAGTTAGTCCCCATACCCTTGAGCTTTACGAAGACGGCGGGATATTGTTCAGTTATAGTATGAACATCCGGTTCTATATATATATCTGATTGATGTGTCGATAAGCAAGCTAAGATGGCGGTGGTGGTTGCCTTGGCAACAACAGCAGGGGCTCTGAGCGAGGGAGGAGAAGACCGGTGTGTGTATTATTGGGTGGTATTGAGGTGTTTGTCTGTCTGTGTGCTCTGTGCAGAAGTACAATAATGACTGGTGGATTGGGCGTCTGGTGAAGGAGGGCTGTGAGGTGGGGTTCATCCCCAGCCCAGTCAAACTGGAGAACACCCGGCTACTGCAGGAGCAGAAGATGAGACAGAACCGCCTCAGCTCCAGGTACTGGCTGCTGCCCACACCCACGTCCCCTGGCACACATCACCCTGTCACTTTACGGCAACATAGATCAGTTACCTATTGGCTCCGTCATATCAGAGCTGTTATCCAACAGGGTTGGGCTCAATTCGAATTGAGGGCAGTTAATTCAGAAAGTGATTTGAATTTGAAATAATTCACGTCTACTTTTCAGTTTATTGAGAAGTCATTGAAAATAAATGCCCTTTTTTCGATTATTCAATTGTCATTTTAGTTTACTTTCTAAATTGACTGCCTTCAATTCGAATTGAGCCAACCTTGTTATCCAATTAGCTTCCACAATGCATGCAACATAATACAGTACAATTATCACCAAATCAACAGTCACTACTTCACAATTAAAAATAGGAAAAGTTCAATTTATTTTCAATGACAATTTTTTTTCAGTCCACCTCACTTTTCACCAGTAACCATCCACTCATTGTTCTCTCCTCCACCCTCTTACAGTAAATCTGGTGGCAGCTCCAGCCTGGACGTTGCCACTGGAACACGCAGGCCCACCCCTCCTGGCACAGGTAAGGTCAGGGGTGGTGGGGGGGTGGGGGGTCACCTTCACCTCTCGACTGGCTAGAAGAGACACACACATTACAGCACTGTGTGTGTGACGATAGATATAGCCCTCTGCGGCCTGTCGTTAATATTCTGTGTAGATTTTAACTGGATAGTTGGTGATCCATGATGAAACGGATATCTGCAGTGTGGAGGGGAGCGTCTCAGTGGGTGTGCTGCTGATACTGGAGTGAGATAGACAGAGAGAAGGAGAGGGGTCCTAGCAGGTCATTAGTATGGCTAACAGGACCAGCCTGAAATAGAGCGGAGGATATAGTGCTCCTCTCATTAAATCTGATCACTACGCTTGGCCAGACCAGGGAGGCATCCCAAAGGGCACCCTGTCCCCTACATTGTGCACTAGTTTTGACCAAAGCCTTATTGGCCCTTGTCAAAGGTAATGCACTTTAATAGGAATAGGGTCCGATTTGAGACTCAGCCCATACCTTATGTGTTAGCACTGAGCAGCAACAGTGTAGTTCAGTTCAGTTGCTGCTGGATAGACAGTACGGTTCACTGAGACGGAGGGAAATAAATAGACATAGAGACAGAAGGAAAGATTGATGGTGTGGAATTACAGAAATATATACACTACTGTTCAAAAGTTTGGGGTCACTTAAAAATATCCATGTTTTTGAAAGAGAAGCACATTTCCTTGTCCACTAAAATAACATCAAATTGATCAGAAATACAGTGTAGACATTGTTAATGTTGTAAATGACTATTGTAGCTGGCAACGGCAGATTATTATTATTATTATAATAATTTTTTTAAATGGAATATCTACATAGGTGTACAGAGGCCCATTATTAGCAACCATCACTCCTGTGTTCCAATGGCACGTTGTGTTAGCTAATCCAAGTTTAAAACACCAGTCTCAACGTCAACATTGGTGACTCCGTGACTCCGGGATGCTGGCCTTCTAGGCAGAGTTCCTCTATCCAGTGTCTGTGTTCTTTTGCCCATCTTAATCTTTTCCTTTTAGTGGCCGGTCTGGGATATGGCTTTTTCTTTGCAACTCTGCCTAGAAGGCCAGCATCCCGGAGTCACCTCTTCACTGTTGACGTTGAGACTGGTGTTTTGCGTATACTATTTAATTAAGCTGCCAGTTAAGGACTTGTTAGGTGTCTGTTTCTCAAACTAGACACTCTAATATACTTGTCCTCTTGCTCAGATGTGCACTGGGGCCTCCCACTCCTCTTTCTATTCTTGTTAGAGCCAGTTTGTGCTGTTCTGTGAAGGGAGTAGTACACAGTGTTGTACGAGAACTTCAGTTTCTTGGCAATTTCTCGCATGGAAGAGCCTTTATTTCACAGAACAACTTTCAGAAGAAATGTCTATTTCTGGCAATTTTGATCCTGTAATTGGAGTCACAAATGCTGATGCTCCAGATACTCAACTAGTTTGAAGAAGGCCAGTTTTATTGCTTCTTTAATCAGAACAACAGTTTTCTGCTGTGCTAACATAATTGCAAAAGGGTTTTCTAATGATAAATTAGCCTTTTAAAAATGATTAACTTGGATTAGCTAACACAACGTGCCATTGGAACACAGGAGTGATGGCTGCTGATAATGGGCCTCTGTACGCCTATGTAGATATTCCATAAAAAATCTGCCATTTCCAGCCACAACAGTCATTTGCAACATAAAAAATGTCTACACTGTATTTCTGATCAATTTGATGTTATTTTAATGGATAAAAAAACGTGCTTTCTTTCAAAAACAAGAACATTTCTAAGTGACCCCAAACTTTTGAATGGTAGTGTACATGTTTTTATTAGATAAGAACTGCCTGGGAGTGAGTTCATTGAATAATTGAATTGAAGACAGACGGACTAGATCAGACACGTAGATTGACTGTAACTGGCGTTGTTTCTCCGTTGATGGATGACCTAACAATGATGGATGTGTTACGTTAAAACACGACAGTTATAGTATGGTTCTCTGTATCAACCATATTTGTTATACCTGAACTGATATACCAAACCCCTCTTCCTGCCTGGCTGTGCCGGCTTAAAACACCCTTACCCACATCCAAATCACAGAGCCCTCACCACCGTAACCAGTCCCAGCACACAGCAAACCCCTCTTCCTGCCTGGCTGTGCCGGCTTAAAACACCCTTACCCACATCCAAATCACAGAGCCCTCACCACCATAACCAGTCCCAGCACACAGCAAACCCCTCTTCCTGCCTGGCTGTGCCGGCTTAAAACACCCTTACCCACATCCAAACACAGAACCCTCACCACCGTAAACAGTCGCAGCACACACAAAACCCTCCTCAAGGCAGCTACACACCTTTTTCTGCCTCCACCTCCTAGCACCTCTTCTTCTCTGCTCTCTCTCTGCTCTTTCTCTCTCTTTCTCTCGTCTCCGCCACTTCTTCATCAGCAGTGGATAGCTCTCTCTTCCACCTCCTGTCTCTCCACATCTCTCGCTTACTCACTGTTCTGTTTCGATTGCTGTTTTTCTGACCTGCTCATACACTGATTTCGTAGTCACCTATTGACTTTTTATTTCAGCACTGTTATTTCTGGTTCAGAACGCTGTCATTTCTCCCATTTCTAGATCTCAGATCGGAGTCTGTCCTACTCTCTGCTTTTGATTGCCTTGTCTTTTATTGATTACCTTTCTTATCATGCCTTTCTTGTCCTCCTTTTTCTCTTTCCTCCTTTTTTCTCTGTCCTCGTTTCTCTGTATACATCTCCACTTTTTCTTCCTCTTTCACTATTGCTCGATATTCTTTCTCTCTCTTTCTGTCATTCTCTGTCCTCTCTCTCTCTCTCTACCCCGCCCCACCCCTCAGCTCATGTGGACATGTCCACGATGGCTTTTGACTTTGACCCCCTGGACCTGGATGCTGAGGAGCCCCCTGAGCCCCAGGGTGACCCTCGCTCCCCCAAGGGCAGCGCAGGCAGCGTCACCTCCCCCCAGGGCCAAATCCACCGCCTGCCCTTCTTTAAGAAGGTAAAGCCCTCCAGGGGCCCCAGGCACTACGGCTGCTTCCCCTCCCCACCTCCCTTCAACCAACCCCCTCCCCCTACTGCACGCAGCTATGGCCCAGTCCTAGGCTATAATAACCTTTGTCTGTCCCCACTAGCCCCTCCTACACCCCTCATCTCTGACTTACTGCCCTAAACTGACCCACCGTTCCCGCCGCTAGCTAGCGCCTGTCTGATTCCCTAATCCCGATTGGCCCCTCTGTCTCTGGTCACCATGGTAACGCCGAGTTATGTTTGCCTGTGCGTTTCTGCGCTGATCAACTGGGGGAGGGGTTGAGCTAAAGACGACCCTGAACATGTTCATACATTCACCGATGCAAAAGCAATGTATGAATATTCGCAGACGGTGCGACTCTAAACAATAAATGTCATTATTGATCAGACTACAATGGATGTGGCCTCCGCTGTACTATTGAACAGCTCCCAATTCCCAACTAATCGTCACCTGTCAATAACAACACGTCCTCTGTCTTTTGTGCTTTTTGTCTCTTTTTGTCCCTTTTGCTCTGTCTTCTCGTGGGGGTTGTGTGCGGAATGGTACTGTAGGTGGTCCGGCTAAACAGAAACAGAAGTCGGTGAGTCGGTGCTGACCTTTAATTCACCTTTACCTTCTGTTCTGTCTCATCCTCCTCCTCTTCCTCTCTGTTGTCTCTCCATGTTTCTCAGTCTGCTCTCATGTCAGCTTATGCTAGAGAGAGTGGGAGGTGACTGGATTTGAACATTTCCTCATTTTTGTCAAGTTTTTCACTTATTCCCCAAGAAGAAGATTTCCGTGTTGCAGTTGTCCCCAGGGATATTGTGTTCCAAAATGATCAATTAAGAAATTCTTGGAAATTATAGGGAGGAACTGTGGGAAGGGAAATGTTAGTTCCACCCCCCAAAATGCCAGCAGGGCTTCCATTTGTCTCTCTCGTCAGAGCTGATTGGGTAAACACGGGCTGTCAGTATGCAGTCAGAGCTGATTGGGTAAACACGGGCTGTCAGTGTGCAGGCGTGTCATGGCCCCTGTCACACACGGTTCTGGTGAACGTTAATGCTCCCTGATGTGTTTTCATTCCCATTCTGGATGGCTGCTTTGAGTGACAGCCAATAGCCTATCATCAGCCCGCCTCGCTATCCCTCCCTATCTCAGAGCTGTCAACACAGCTTTGATCCCGTAGATACAGGAGACTGTGGAGGCAGAGGCACGCTTTGTCCTCCAATAGCAAAAACACTTTCTATAGATTACGTGAAAGTTCATGTTATTCAGAAGAAGCAACATAAATGGTGATCCACAGTACACCTCCCTCAGCACTGCCCCTCTAGAGATGAGCACCGTTTGGAAAAGTTCTTAAGTGTATTTTTTAGATGTAGTGAATCGTAAGGAGGTGAACTGCGTCCACTGCCTGGTTGTGGAGGTGTGGCTTTATGTAACGGAACGGAACTTAGTGGAGGAGAGCTCTTCAAGCCTCTATGCTACTGCTCTCAGTGCACTAAAGTGCTGCACGGAATACAGAGGAGAAGGCGTGTTGAGAATACAGAGAGCTGACACCGAATACACACGAGCACCCTACAGGTGTAGGATCTTAATTGGATCCCTTTTTGTTGCTGAGAATCTTGAAGCTCATTTGCATTTCCTGCAGCGTGATTTACATACATTTACTGAAAACCCACACTAGCACACCGTTATATTAACAGTATTGCACTTTTCATGCACACTACTTTTGGCCAGCTAATAGCCTAACCATGAATCAACCAACGTTATGGACTAAGCCTTCAAATGGGTCAAATGAAGAGCCTACATCTGTATTCTCCTCATGCCTTCCTATCTGTTACTGGATAGACCATGGGACCTGTTTTCCTCTCACCTGTCATTCCAAAACAGGACGCTTTCGATAACAGAGCAGATGCTTATAGATGCGGTGTTGGGCAGATGAATCATGCTCCTCATGATTCATATTGATGGAATGTTAATGTATGCGTTTTGTTTTACTTGTTAGAATATTGATTGACCGTGTGTGGGTGTTTTGCGTAAGAGTGCATGTCATTTTCAATGTGATTTGAGTGTTTGAAGTAAGTGTCTTGAGAAATGTATGCTCTGTATGTTGGTTCAAAATGAGGTATCTTTTTGTAGGTTTAGTGTGTGCTTGTTGTCTGTTTTCTCTGGGCCTAAAAACCCATTTGGCTTGGTGTTTATCTGGCTTCTTTCTATACAGCAATTGGGGTCTACCACACAGATACAGTGGGGCAAAAAAGTATTTAGTCAGCCACCAATTGTGCAAGTTCTCCCACTTAAAAAGATGAGAGAGGCCTGTAATTTTCATCATGGGTACACTTCAACTATGACAGACAAAATTAGAGAAAAAAAATGATGTTTTGGGGCTGTTGCTGGACAACACAGACTTTCAACTCCCTCCAAAGATTTTCTATGGGGTTGAGATCTGGAGACTGGCTAGGCCACTCCAGGACCTTGAAATGCTTCTTACGAAGCCACTCCTTCGTTGCCCGGGCGGTGTGTTTGGGATCATTGTCATGCTGAAAGACCCAGCCACGTTTAATCTTCAATGCCCTTGCTGATGGTAGGCTTTGTTACTTTGGTCCCAGCTCTCTGCAGGTCATTCACTAGGTCCCCCCGTGTGGTTCTGGGGTTTTTGCTCACCGTTCTTGTGATCATTTTGACCCCACGGGGTGAGATCTTGTGTGGAGCCCCAGATCGAGGGAGATTATCAGTGGTCTTGTATGTCTTCCATTTCCTAATAATTGCTCCCACAGTTGATTTCTTCAAACCAAGCTGCTTACCTATTGCAGATTCAGGCTTCCCAGCCTGGTGCAGGTCTACAATTTTGTTTCTGGTGTCCTTTGACAGCTCTTTGGTCCTGGCCATAGTGGAGTTTGGAGTGTGACTGTTTGAGGTTTTGGACAGGTGTCTTTTATACTGATGACAAGTTCAAACAGGTGCCATTTAATACAGGTAACGAGTGGAGGACAGAGGAGCCTCTTAAAGAAGAAGTTACAGGTCTGTGAGAGCCAGAAATCTTGCTTGTTTGTAGGTGACCAAATACTTATTTTCCACCATAATTTGCAAATAAATTAATTAAAAATCCTACAATGTGATTTTCTGGATTTTTTCTCTCTCATTTTGTCCGTCATAGTTGAAGTGTACCTATGATGAAAATTACAGGCCTCTCTCATCTTTTTAAGTGGGAGAACTTGCACAATTGGTGGCTGACTAAATACTTTTTTGGCCCGCTGTACATACTGAGAGAGTTATCTTTGACTAGAACCACAGTCACGTATGCCTTTTGGCTGGACGAAAGCTCCTGAGAATTTTAAGATATCAATAATGGCTCTTACCATTATCCATAGCTCATTCTGATCCAGTTGAATTATAGTTTATTTCATTTGCTATGACTGGGAGAGCAGACTTGAGAAATGGAAATGAGTGCTTTCGGTGAACATTTTTTGCGCTTGGTCTTGGTGCTTTTATCCTCTCCAAGAAAATAAACGGTCTCTGTCTGAAATGCTTTATATATATCATTCTGACTGTGCAGAGAGAAGGGAGAGTGTTGACATAATGTTGATTTATGTGTGTGTTTCTGTGGCTGTAGGTTGTGCAGCTCCGTACGTGTGTGTACAAAGTGGCTATAGGTTGTGCGTCTCAGAGTATGCGTGAGCTCTGTTCGTGTGTATGTCTTTGTTCAGACACAGTGGTTATAGTGTCTCACCCCTCTCTTGGTGCTCTCCTGTCTGACTCAGATGGAGCATGTCCCCCCTTACGACGTGGTCCCCTCCATGAGACCCATCATTCTAGTGGGGCCGTCACTGAAGGGCTACGAGGTAAGGCTACTGTGTAGCTCAATCTCCCCAACTGTCTTCATGGTTTATTATACCGGTCATATCCCCACGCCTCGGTTGTTCTTCTTCTCCTTGTCTCCCACCAGGTGACTGACATGATGCAAAAGGCTCTCTTTGACTTTCTCAAGCACAAGTTTGAGGGCAGGTGAGTTTCAGGCAAGCCAGAGAACACGACTGAAATATTTTTACCATATTTAGTAAAGGTTGAAAACGTCTTCAACATAGTATTTAGTTTAACCTGCTTTAAGACTTTTCCAGTTCTCAGCCCTGATTGGTTGATCGTGTTTCTTCCAGGATATCCATCACCCGGGTGACCGCAGACATCTCCCTTGCCAAGCGCTCGGTCCTCAACAACCCCAGTAAACACACCATCATCGAGCGCTCCAGCACCCGCTCCAGCCTGGGTAAGACAGGACCAGTAGGGCAAGACATCCTTGTACCTTTCTTGTACCTATAAGAAAACCATTGATCACAATAAGCGCCAGGACTGGCTCTGTGCCTTTCTAACACACACCCACGTGATCCATTTCAAAAAGCTTTGTTAGTTCATGTCTCTTATCATACGTTGAGCTATTGTGTTGTTACCTTTCACTATCAGTGTTGTCATATATCAATATTAGCTTGTGTAAGTATTTGATCCGGCTGATGACCTGCCTGACTCTAAATGAAATGCCAGTTTGTACTTGGACAATGACTGGTGTTTACCTGTCACCGAGTATTGGGATAAAGATATTTAAAAGTATTGTTTCTGTTGGTGATAGCTAACTGGTCAGCAAAAGGTCAGGGAATATTGGATGTTAGCATCTATTGATAACATACAATAGGGAGCCTCATAGTCAATTGAATTGAATGACACAAATGTTTTTACTTAGGTCATCAATCCGTTCCTTTTGGCATAGATAGTCTTCGATATCAGTGAGTAGGGCTAAGCACAGGACAGCAAGGCCCCTCTAGAGGAGAGGCTAGCTGAGCAGAGAGGGGCAGTGTAGCCTGTCCATGGGAACCTGAAAGGGTTGTTCTACCCTGAATTACTCACTGCCCCTCTCTGATCTGGCCTCTTCTCTTTCTCCATCCTGTCTTTTCCTACCCTCCACCCACCTGTCCCTCTCTCCCACCTCCCCTCCACTCGCTCTGGGTCTCTCAGACGTACTGGGTACGTATGCTCTCAACCCGTATGCTCTCAACCCCACGAGGAAGAAAACCAAGAGCTTTTTTTCTCTGTTTGCCTCCCCTGTCTGTCTCTCACTACTCTCCTCATACACTCATACCTCATGCATCTGTTTGCCTGTCTGTTCCTCACACATGTTTGTGAAAGCCTGTTGCTTGCAGTAATAACAATTTGAACTAAGGCTTGGAAAGAGTAGACTAATTACACAGCAGAATGAGTGCTCGGTGGGTCTGGTGGCTCTAGGCTGCTCAGCTGAGCGTCTGCCTGCTGTCTGTCTGTCTGTCTGGGGTTATGGGGAAATGTGATAGCGGGCCTGGGGGGGCAACTGTGATCAGGGAGGAGTGTACAGGGGAAGTTGATACTCCCTCCTCCATCCCCCATTGCCTCCCACCCTGTGACCCAGAATTAGGGACCCGACTGTAAAGCAACATGTAACAACACTTTACCTACAAGGAGCCTGTATGCATACTGAAACTCAAGCACAATTAGACTCTCATATATTCATGTGTTTTATATATATATAAATATATATATTTTATTGGTTACTACCAATCTCTGATACAGGGAACACATTCTTCACAGAGATGCAGTGTAAATAGAGGGAATTTGGAGGTTAATAAAAGCTAGGACAGTTTGTTAGGTTTTCATTATTTTAGGTAAAGTTAATTTCTCTTATCTCTCTGCGGAGCTTCTGGTCGCTGCCTTCCACCTGCAGGTTTAATTCCCTTTCTACTTCAGCGCTTCAGAGGGAGACCGTCTGAAGCCCGCAGCCCCTCTGCAAATTACCTGTCCCCTGTTTATGTAATTGTGGCTGGGGTTGCTACCAGAAGCTCCACAGAGAGATAATGTAATTGTGGCTGGAACACAGCCCCCCCCTCCAAAGAAATTTTACACACATCTGAGCGTATGATAAATGGGGACAGCCACACTGTTAAAACCATACAGGCTCTTCTAGGGTTTTGCTGAAGGAGAATAAGAGTGTACAAAGCCGAGAACATCCGAACAGACTAATACGTTTGCTCTGCCTGGTAGCTCTAACAGCGAATGCTATTACACTTCATCACTTTCAGATGATTTGCTTCGTTGACATGTTCAGAACGGTATATCAAACGCCACCACATGCATCTCATTCTTACAAGCCTCCTTGTAACAAGTTTGAGTTGATGTAAAAAGTTGTGTTAGAGACCATGTTTAACAGTGCATAACATCAGTTACTGCTCGTTGGAATGTGGCAAGAGAATGAGAATGCCCTTATGTTCCATTTAGTGGTGTGTAAATGGAATATCTAATGAGATGGGTTCTGTTTCACATGCACAGAACCTCTTGCCAAAATGTTGACATGCATGATAGTGTTAACATGCCACGTTTGCATGTGCGTGTATGTATCCTGTTTATTTTGGCGTGTGTGTGTGTGTGTGTGTGTGTGTGTGTGTGTGTGTGAGAAATATGAGTTATCAAAGTGGCAATAGTCACACGGATCTCCCTGTATACTCCAGAAGGGATTTAAATGTGGACAGAATTGAGATTTGACAACCAATTCAATTTGTATACTCTGTGTGTTCAGACACCTACTACACCCTGTTACTTATTGCATTTCCATGTTCTCTACCACATAGCGGAGGTGCAGAGTGAGATTGAGCGAATCTTTGAGCTGGCCCGCACCCTGCAGCTGGTTGCCCTAGACGCAGACACCATCAACCACCCCTCTCAGCTGGCTAAGACCTCGCTGGCTCCTATCATTGTCTACATCAAAATAGCTTCACCTAAGGTACCCCCTGAATTTGTGGTCGATTGACTTCCTCTATCACGTCCTACTGAAATGTCATGTATTTGACTGAAATGTCTGTGGATGTGACATCTCTGTCAGTGACCAGCGGTATGTTGTTGCCTGTTTCCCTTCAGGTCCTCCAGAGGCTCATTAAATCCCGGGGGAAGTCCCAGGCCAAACACCTAAATGTGCAGATGGTGGCAGCAGACAAGCTGGCCCAGTGCCCCCCTGTGAGTGTCTGTCTGTGGCCCTGGATTCCATGGCCGAAAGGCACATGTTCTTACATGCTGTTTGCCCTGAACAAATTAATTCACAATTACCAGTCTGAACAATGGCATTGGCTTAACATTGAAATGAATGCCCTTTTAAGTAACTGGCTGAATCTCTGACGTAATGTCCCTCTGTGTTGTATGTAGGAGCTGTTTGACATCATCCTGGATGAGAACCAGCTGGAGGACGCCTGTGAGCATCTGGCTGACTACCTGGAGGCCTACTGGAAGGCCACCCACCCCCCCAGCAGTAACCCCCCCAACCCCCTCCTCAACCGCACCATGGCCACGGCCGCCCTGGCCGCCTCACCAGAGCCCGTCTCCAACCTGCAGGTACAGGTGCTCACCTCCCTGCGCCGCAACCTGGAGTTCTGGCCCGGCCTGGATGGCCCCGGGGCCGAGCATGGGAAAGTGGCCGAGCACGCCCTCTAAAGGCCAGCTGTGGGGGACGGGGGACGGCTCAGGGGGAGCGACACCGCCTTCCTAACCCAAACCCGTCTGCCTGCTCTCCAGATATATCTCCTCCCATCCTCCCTCTCTCCATCCCTCCCTTTGACCTGAAAGAAGAAACCTAATCACATTGTTTAGACCACACACATTCTCATTCATAATACTATATAGAGAAACACTACATACATGGAGAGATGGAGGGGGCTGTTAACTGGAGAGTGTATACTGGGTCCATCACATTGGATCCAATTGAGCACAGACATTCATATTCACACACACACACACACACACACACACACACACACACACACACACACACACATCAGAGTGCTCAGAACAATATAGGCCCCACACATTACTGTGAAAGCCTTCTGCATTAGAAAACACCCACACACAAACAGAGAGCTTCGTCCTCTTCGAGAAAACCTCTCTGCAAATGACACAGTATGTTAGAGCAACACACACAGCAAAATTAGCAAAGGAGAGTTTATATGGGCAGGACACTGGTTCCAGACCAAACCAACACTGGGGAGGGTTTTCTGTGAGAATAACACACACACACAATCACATTGGAGTTGTGAAATTAATTGACGGGCGCAGTTATTGGATGAAATGAAAATCCTCCATCTGTCCATCAGTCAGAGAGGTACAATACCTCTGTCTCTGGTCTGCTGCTGATTCCTTGTTTACTGTAATTGGTTGAGAAAATGGAGTTGTGTGCCCCTTACCCAACCTCAGGGCTCCCTGCCTGGCCTCCTTTCTTCAGCACTCCTTTATCGTCTGGGAAACGGTGTCCAGTTTACTTCCCTTCTCCGTGTTGCCATGGCACCGTCCCTGAAAAGGAGCGAATCATCTCGGCTGCTTGGCCAATGTGTGCCTTGTTGTTGTGGCATCATTTCTAGTTTTCTGATTTGTGTGGCGTGGCAGGGATGGGCTGTGTGTGTGTGAGAGCATGCATATGCGTGCGCGCGTGTGTGTGTAAAGTGATGTGGGCCATGACTAATAGGAATGTCCTATTTCATGAATTCACACAGGAAACTCTAACCAGCAGAAAAATTATAATCTGGGTCTCATCTCCAATCAGCCACTGGCTTCAGCCAAATACATACAGCATGACTCATGACTGTCATAGTCCAAGACCTTGTAAAAGTGTCCAAGTTGCTTCCATATATCAATGAGTTATACCCACAGAATTGATTTAATCGTGTTCATTTAGATATAAATGCACTATTATGAACTGTGCTTTCTCTGATTCAGTAGGTCATATTTTATATGGTGCGGCTAGCTGTACATTGCCTGAAGTCAGCGCGTCAATTCCGCCTGCACTGATCTGTCTCGGCTGAGGGCCGAGAGAATGGCGGCTGTATAGATTCATTAGAATTCATTCAGTTGGAGGAGATTTTGTTCAGTTATTATTTTACTGTCAATGGGTGTGACTAAGCTCTGCCTATTCAAAGTCATTAGCAAGGATCAGCCAAATGTTGGCTTCACCCAACTCTAAAGTGTCTTGTTAAGTGTGCTGAGTTTAAACAGAATGTAATACTTACTACTTAGGATGAGGAACATGCTTGTGAATGAAAAAGAGATATCACAATTAGTTGAAACATCATTTTAGCTGCTGTGAAAAATCAGCCATAAGAGGGCACTGTTGGTTTTGCAGCCAGGAGCTGAACATGGTGTTTTGCTTGCCTAATGACTGCATGGCTGATTCTCTTACAGATGATGAATGAACACATTTCTGTAGTCTAATGGAAAAGAGTCTGCGTGCATGTATTAAATACAAAAAAGAATGTCACTTTGACCAAGTAATTATTTACACGGTGTGTTTTAAGTACTGCATAAATATATCCATTGTTATACTGTGAACCTCTATGTGTTGCATTGTGAACTGACTGACTGACATTACTGATATCCTGTTTGATCTAACTGCACCCTAACCTGTCCTAACCCTGTTGACTAACCCACTGCCCGGGTCTTGTTCTGTCTCACTGTGTCTCTGCATGGCGTGTGGTGTGGGCGGGGCTCGCTGCAGGGGCCGTACCTGGTGACCGGAGAACAGAAGCGGGAAGGGCCTCTGTCGGAGTGCGGTGGTAGCGGCAGTCTCCATGACTACCAGAGTGACCAGGGAGGGAAGCAGCAACCGCAGCAGCAGAAGCAGCAGACCTACATGCACTCCTCACGGGGCCAGCTACGGGCAGGGGGTGGGAGGGGCCTGTCCCGGCAGGACACCTTCGACTCTGAGACTCAGGGCAGTCGGGACTCTGCCTACACTGAAGCAGGGGACTCTTGCATGGACATTGAGACCGACCCCTACGAGGAGTCTGAGATGTACCGCGGGGTAGGGGGCGGGGGCAGCCGCCTCCACCTGGCCCAGCACCATGGCCGGCAGGCCTCCTGGGAAGACGAGGGGGCCGAGCCGGACCAGGAGAACCTCAACCACCCTCCCATGGCCTCCCATACCCAGCCTGGGCAACATGGCCGGGCCAAGCTAAGGGAGAGGTATTGCCAGGAACCCGGGGATACCGGCACCAACATGGGCCACAACAAGAATCAGGAGGACTGGGGGAGGGACGTGTACATCCGCTGAACACACATCACAACAAATGGGCTAGGAGGCTGACAGACAGACTGGGGGAGGAAGGGGAGGGAGGAAGATCACGGTTAGGGCTAGGGGGTTAGCGGGGAGAGGAGGGTGGGTTTGGGGCTCATGAATTAATCTGTTTACAACCCTACTAAAGAGGTACTTTTCTCATTGTTGAGTACGCTGTAAAGAAGAACACAACTGCCAGACGCCATCCACCTCATCCAGATATTTTAGCTATATTCAATTAATTTATGTTTTGAGAAAAAAAGCAGTTTGGTTGGTCTCTTTTTAGTTTATTTTGTTAGTACTACTGCATGAATACCATGGAATCCTACTGAACTGACAGCACGAGGACAGTTATCATTATGATTATGAATTCATCATTGTGTGATCTGTATGGCTTAATCTCTGTAGTGTAGAATGTGAAGGCTGATAGAGCTGTAAGTCTGTCATGTCTGTCCTCTGCAGTCTTAAACAGGGTTGTATGTCCCATGTACAGTACAGAGCATCAGGGTCTCTATCCCCACAGCTTCAGGCTCAGCTTCAGGATTCAGACACTTTCAGGATGGATCCTAAGCTTTTTGAGTCCCTCTCCCCCGATTCCTCATCACCCAGACCTTAAAAGCTATCTGGATGGAAAGTTGCCATAATGTCTTCAGAATAGTTTTGAGATAATTGGTTTATTCGTTTGACGCTTACCTTAATGTTAAGAATAAAAGGAAACACCCCAAAGATACTACTTCTTCTTCCCTAACCGACTTCAGCCATAGCATTGAAATATAACTGTATTTGTCTGGTTGTCCCCATCTGTTTACTGCTATTTTAGGGATACTGTCTGTCTGTGGGTGATAGCTTTGCTCCTGTAATATACATTTGTCTTTTTGAATGTGGTACAGTTCATACGCAGCACTACAGTAGTAGTCGCGTGAATGAAATGTCCTACCTAATAGTCTCTCACACCCTCAGACTTTACTTCAAGAACTCCAATCACAAGTGCCGGAATGTTTCGCCAAGCCACGCCCACCATTGTCATGGCGGGATGTCTTATCTCTTGTCACACTCGCTGTTTTCATACGCGTGTCTTTACTGTATGTGTCTTCTTGGCAACTACCCTGCACTGTAGCCCACCCTGTCGCTCCAGCACGATGTCCACCACCATCTTGTTTTCTCTGCACCAGCTTTGTGTTGTCTACGTGTTACAGGGCACACTAACAGTTATGTAAGAGTTGTTTTGCGTGGTAAATCACCCCAAACGTTCAACCAAACGGCTAGCTTGTCTGAATGTCAGATGCCATGCACTTCACTTCTTGATTTCTGACTGACATTAGTGGTGTTTTTTTTTCTTCCTGTGGACATTTGCATTTTATAAGGTCCTCAGTTCTTTAGCGCTAGTGAGAAGAGTGTAAGGGGGGGGGGGGGATAGGTACAAAACATGGTCTTTAACTCAGTTAACTAAATGGAGGATCCACAAATATCTTTGGTGGGCTCCTTCTGCCCACCCTTTCAGTCAAATAAATAAATATAAAATAATAATTCGTAAATAATGTTTATTGTTGCGTTATCGCAATTGTTAAAAAGATGGAAGAACATGTATCATTGGTGCCTGATTGTAGCTACATTTAGCTTTTTCTGCCTTTCATTTTTAATCTGTGGATAAATTCGTATTTTAATTAAAATTTTAATCAGAAGAAAAAGGTGCTTGGGAATTTCATTGTGTCACTCCTTTAATCAAATAAAATTGTATTGGTCACATACACGTGGTTATCAGATGTTAATGCGAGTGTGGTAAAATGCTTGTGCTTCTCTTTCCGACAGTGCAGTAATATCTTAACAATTCCACAACAACTACCTAATACACACAAATGGAAAGGGATGGAATAAGAATATGTACATATAAATATATGGATGAGTGATGACCGAGCGGCATAGGCAAGATGCAATAGATGGTATAAGATACATTACTCATCCCATATGTATATACTGTAAGATATGTAAACATTAAAGTGGCATTATTTAAAGTGACTAGTGATCCATTTATTAAAGTGGCCAATGATTTAAGTTTATGTAGGCAGCAGCCGATCTGTGTTAGTGATGGCTGTTTAACAGTCTGATGGCTTGAGATAGAAGTGTTTTTTCAGTTTTTTTAAATGTATTTTTATTTCACCTTTATTTAACCAGGTAAGCTAGTTGAGAACAAGTTCTCATTTGCAACTGCGACCTGGCCAAGATAAAGCATAGCAGTTCGACACATAGTGGGGCAAAAAAGTATTTAGTCAGCCACCAATTGTGCAAGTTCTCCCACTTAAAAAGATGAGAGGCCTGTAATTTTCATCATAGGTACACTTCAACTATGACAGACAAAATGAGGGAAAAAATCCAGAAAATCACATTGTAGGATTTTTAATGAATTTATTTGCAAATTATGGTGGAAAACAAGTATTTGGTCACCTACAAACAAGCAAGATTTCTGGCTCTCACAGACCTGTAACTTCTTCTTTAAGAGGCTCCTCTGTCCTCCACTCGTTACCTGTATTAATGGCACCTGTTTGAACTTGTTATCAGTATAAAAGACACCTGTCCACAACCTCAAACAGTCACACACCAAACTCCACTATGCCCAAGACCAAAGAGCTGTCAAAGGACACCAGAAACAAAATTGTAGACCTGCACCAGGCTGGGAAGACTGAATCTGCAATAGGTAAGCAGCTTGGTTTGAAGAAATCAACCGTGGGAGCAATTATTAGGAAATGGAAGACATACAAGACCACTGATAATCTCCCTCGATCTGGGGCTCCACGCAAGATCTCACCCCTTGGGGTCAAAATGATCACAAGAACGGTGAACAAAAATCCCAGAACCACACGGGGGTACCTAGTGAATGACCTGCAGAGAGCTGGGACCAAAGTAACAAAGCCTACCATCAGTAACACACTACGCCGCCAGGGACTCAAATCCTGCAGTGCCAGACGTGTCCCCCTGCTTAAGCCAGTACATGTCCAGGCCCGTCAGAAGTTTGCTAGAGAGCATTTGGATGATCCAGAAGAAGATTGGGAGAATGTCATATGGTCAGATGAAACCAAAATATAACTTTTTGGTAAAAACTCAACTTGTTGTGTTTGGAGAACAAAGAATGCTGAGTTGCATCCAAAGAACACCATACCAACTGTGAAGCATAGGGGTGGAAACATCATGCTTTGGGGCTGTTTTTCTGCAAAGGGACCAAGACGACTGATCCGTGTAAAGGAAAGAATGAATGGGGCCATGTATCGTGAGATTTTGAGTGAAAACCTCCTTCCATCAGCAAGGGCATTGAAGATGAAACGTGGCTGGGTCTTTCAACATGACAATGATCCCAAACACACCGCCCGGGCAACGAAGGAGTGGCTTCGTAAGAAGCATTTCAAGGTCCTGGAGTGGCCTAGCCAGTCTCCAGATCTCAACCCCATAGAAAATCTTTGGAGGGAATTGAAAGTCTGTGTTGCCCAGCAACAGCCCCAAAACATCACTGCTCTAGAAGAGATCTGCATGGAGGAATGGGCCAAAATACCAGCAACTGTGTGTGAAAACCTTGTGGAGACTTACAGAAAACGTTTGACCTCTGTCATTGCCAACAAAGGGTATATAACAAAGTATTGAGATAAACTTTTGTTATTGACCAAATACTTATTTTCCACCATAATTTGCAAATAAATTCATTAAAAATCCTACAATGTGATTTTCTGGATTTTTTTCCTCATTTTGTCTGTCATAGTTGAAGTGTACCCATGATGAAAATTACAGGCATCTCTCATCTTTTTAATTTAGTTTAGTTTAGTTTATTTTTACAGGGACAGTGCACATTAATCAACGTTTCAGTAAAAGTGCCGGTTTTAGCCAGCCGGCTAATTTTCAACCGCAGTCCCTGGGCAGGTTATTAAAAACAATTACAATATAGACAATAGCACCATAGAACAAGCAAGACATAGCAACATAGGACAAGCAAGACATAGCATACAGACAGAGCAACATAGAACAAAAAGCAGCAAGACAAAATTCATAAAAGCAACAAAGTGTTTCCACACCTCACAAGCTACAGACAACAGACAACATGGAAAGCGGCAACACACAGCTAGGGACCATGTTCACAAATCTGATTGACCTTTAGCCAGGTCTTCAAGCATTTTGTGAAAGTGTGATATGTGGTGCAGTTATGTGTGTCTGATGGCAGTGTATTCCAGACATGGGAAGCTCTCACAGAGAATGCAGATTTACTAAAGGTGCTTTTCCTTAGGGGAGCTATACAGTCACCTCTCATGGCAGACCTTGTGGGAGAACTTGCACAATTGGTGGCTGACTAAATACTTTTTTGCCCCACTGTACAACAACACATAGGTTTTTTTTACCTTTATTTTACTAGGCAAGTCAGTTAAGAACAAATTCTTATTTTCAATGACGGCCTAGGAACAGTGGGTTAACTGCCTGTTCAGGGGCAGAACGACAGATTTGTACCTTGTCAGCTCGGGGATTTGAACTTGCAACCTTTCGGTTACTAGTCCAACGCTCTAACCACTAGGCTACCCTGAACAAAACAGACAGTCAATAATAGGAAAAAAAAAAGAAAGAAAAGTCTATATACAGTGAGTGCAAATAAGGTCAAATAAGGGAGTTAAGGCAATAAATAGGCCATGGTGGCAAAGTAATTACAATATGGCAATTTAACACTGGAATGGTAGATGTGCAAAAGATGGATGTGCAAGTAGAGATACTGTGGTGCAAAAGGAGCAAAATAAATAAATACAGTATGGGAATGAGGTAGATAGATGGGCTGTATACAGATGGGCTATGAACAGGTGCAGTGATCTGTGAGCTGCTCTGACAGCTGGTTCTTAAAGCTAGTGAGGGAGATGGGAATGTCCAGCTTCAGTGATTTTTGCAGTTCCTTCCAGTCAGTGGCAGCAGAGAACTGGAAGGAAAGGCGAGCAAAGGAGGAATTGGCTTTGGGGGTGACCAGTGAGATATACCTGCTGGAGCGTGTGCTACGAGTGGGTGCTGCTATGGTGACCAGCGAGCTGAGATAGGGTGGGGCTTTACCTAGCAGAGACTTGTAGATAACCTGTAGCCAGTGGGTTTGGCGATGAGTATGAAGCGAGGGCCAGCCAACGAGAGCGTACAGGTCGCAATGGTGGGTAGTATATGGGGCTTTGGTGACAAAACGGACGGCACTGTGATAGACTACATCCAGTTTGATGAGTAGAGTGTTGGAGGCTATTTTATAGATGACATTGCCGAACTCAGTCTCAGTCTTCAGTCTCTCGGTCCCAGCTTTGATGAACGTACTGACCTCGCCTTCTGGATGATAACGGGGTGAACAGGCAGTGGCTCGGGTGGTTGTCCTTGATGATCTTTTTGATCTTCCTGTGACATCGGGTGGTGTAGGTGTCCTGGAGGGCAGGTAGTTTGCCCCCGGTGATGCGTTGTGCAGACCGCACCACCCTCTGGAGAGCGGTTGAGGGCGGTGCAGTTGCCATACCAGGTGGTGATACAGGCCAACCAGATGCTCTCAATTGTGCATCTTTAAAAGTTTGTGAGGGTTTTAGGTGACAAACCAAATTTCTTCAGCCTCCTGAGGTGGAAGAGGCACTGTTGCGCTTTCTTCAACACACTGTCTGTGTGGGTGGACCATTTCAGTGTGTCTGTAATGTGTACACCGAGGAACTTAAAACTTTTTCCTTCTCCACTACTGTCCCGTCGATGTGGATAGGGGGTGCTCCATTTGCTGTTTCCTGAAGTCCACGAAACAGCAGAGGGGGCCGATAATCACTGATGATTATCAGGGACACACACTTGCACATCCTCCACACCTAGAGAGCTGTATGACTGAATACATTAGTTTGCTATTTAAATTAGCTATACTTTAAATTATCACTCAATTCTTGCACTGCAAGTAACTTAGGTATAATGCTGATTGAAGCCGTTGTCAAATAACAGAAAACCTCATCAGGCGCATATCGTAACAATACGTATAACAGCTGAAGCTTGCTGTACTTTACCTTTTATTACATAAACTATGGCTTCAAATATGTTTTCTGTTTCTCTTGCGAAGGCAAAAAAGAAGAAAGCCTCTTAAGAACTTGTGGTTTTAGACTCATCTCTGGTTGAAAACCCAATAGCCGCAAGGCTCAGTACGTGACGTGCCCTGGATTGTCATGCCTACACTGTGGAGGAAACTATTTTGTTTTGTTTTTAATTCCAGACATTTTAAAAAGAAGTAAGAACCATATAATGTTCTATGGGAGGAAGTAGTTAAGTAAATATCTAGAAGTTTGGGTGCGGTGGTCCCTCTTCCTGAATCTGCGATCATATGTTGCATAGTTTTTCAGGCTTTCCCTAATGTCCACACCATGACCCAGAGTGACCCCTGACTGAGTCCTACCATTACAGGATTCTTGAGTGAATCCCATGTAACTAAATAGGGGTCTGATCAGTGTTCGGATTAGGGTGGATGTCAGTGTTGGCGATATTCAGTAGGGATCCGGCTATGATATTCAGTGGGAGCACTAGGGCATACACTTCACAGAGTAACTAAGATATGAGTGTGATAATACCGTTTTAAAAATATATTCATGTGAATTAAATGGAAAAATGGAACAGCTAGTGTTCCTGAAGTTAAATGGAAAACACATTACCCCCTGCACTGCCATAAAGATCCAGACTTCTAAGCAGAAGCCTCATGTTGTGGGACTATCACTTCTACCACCAGGACATTTTAACTTGGGAAAGTCAAGCCCTGAAGTTAATTCAAAACATATTCTCATTCACGGGAATAGAAAGGGAATTCCAGGGGAATGTCACAGTCATTGTTTTACTTTTGGAAGCCATCAATAAATATCACCTGTAGAATTCCCCTGAAATGAGGCTTGGTCAAAGTACACGGTACTTTACGGGGCAACTAAGATATTAGTGCAGAGTTCCGTTTTTAAAACAATTGATGGATATTCATGTGATTGAAGGGGATCAGCTAGTGACCCTGCCCACTGGGCACAGACATCAATTCAACGTCTCTTCCAAGTTTGTTTAATGTAATTTCATTGAAATGACGTGGAAACAACGTTGATTCAACCAATGCGTGCCCATGGGTGAGGTTTACATGCAAAAATATTACACACTGCACTGTGGTGAAATAAAGATCCAGATTTCTTAGCGCCTACGGTTGAGAGACATTCCCACTTCTGCCATCATTGTAGACAATATTTCAAATTGGGAAAGTCATGCCCTGAAGTTTATGATAAACACAATCTCAATCACAGGAATAAAAAGGCCATTCCAGGTGAATGTCACAGTCATTGTTTCACTTTTGGTTACTAAACATGTAGAATTCCCCTGCTTGAGATTAGGTTTGAGGAACTATAAAGTTCCGCGTCCATATGTGGGTGATGGAGTTGTCCTCCCATTCATCAGCGCTCTCATTTCATTCGTCACATTTGCGTCATGTTTTGCTACAGACGCGTGGCCACGCCCGCTTTTAGCTGCTGAGGAATTCCTTTGCCCCGCCTTTTTCTGTGACTCGCTCCAATCATCCCCCAAAATCTAGCTGGCTAAGTAAAAGAATGCATTGCCTATTTTGATCGCAGAATCAATTTGGTATCGATAGACAACCCATGGGCACATATCTCGTTTTGTTTGTGTCGACGAAGGTCAGGAAAAATACCTTTCTAGGTTGTGCTACCTAATGTTTTCCAGGTAGTTGGCTTAATAGCCTCGATGCACAGCACAGGGTTAGTTATCAGTACAGTTATTTAGCTAGCTAACGTTAGCTATCTTTGCTTGAAGTGTGGGTTGCCTATTGTGCTAGCTAGCCAGCTACCGTTAACCGCTATCTGATTTGCTGTGTTTGAAATATTTTCATATTTCTTTGAGTTGTCTTCATTCTCATCACCGGTGGATATGGGACTACTCTTTACCAAGCTGATGACTGTCTTCGGAGACCGAGGTAATCGGTTGTGTGCCTGGATACATTTAGCTAATTTACTGCTATTATTGTTGCTCCTAAGTAACGTTAATCTGCACTCCTTGCCTGATAATTTCTGCTTGCTTGGTTTGATAACGTTAGCTGCTTTGTAGCAGAGTGTTGTTATGGACTGGATTTAAATTATGAGAACGCAAGAAAAACTGTTAGACGTGATTTTCAATAACGTTAGTGACAGTTTAAAAAATGGTTTAATTTCGGCATAGCCAAAATTGTAGCTAAATTTCTAACTACACCGGGCACCTTCCAATAACTGGTTAATTTCTGTCGGACACGAGCTAGTCCGTACTGGATGTTCTGTTCACTGTGTCAACGTTCTGCACACGTGTCCCGTGTAATTATCTGTTTTCTATGTAGCGGTAGTGATAGTGAATTGCATTAATATTATGTAACCAATAACATTTTGTCAATCAGTACTGTTTACCTCGTTGATGAGATGATGGCAGGTTATGTCGCTGGGGTTGACTATCAGGGTCAAATGGCCCTTGTTTTACCTAATAGTAACACTGCAAACAGAGGTTTTGACCCCTTTGGATAATAAAGATGTCTGCCCATGTTTTTCATATCTGGTATTTGAATCCATGGCTAGACCCTTCAAAGAGAGTCCATCAGTCAGATGTGTTGTCATGGTGATGTTTGATTCGCTTTGGGGGTTACAGGTCTGTGAATGGCAATCTGTGTGTCTGTTGTGTAGAAGTGTGTAAATCACTTTCCTCGTTCCTTT
Organism: Oncorhynchus nerka; assembly: GCF_034236695.1. NCBI lineage: Eukaryota > Metazoa > Chordata > Actinopteri > Salmoniformes > Salmonidae > Oncorhynchus > Oncorhynchus nerka. The sequence continues at coordinate 10,068,622 of NC_088421.1, read as the reverse complement.
TCTCATAGAACACAAAGTGATCATAGTGGGCCTGGACAATGCTGGGAAGACCACTATCCTCTACCAATTGTGAGTGATATCAAAATAGATTTGTATAATTCATGATCACATAAGTCTCACATTTATGCAAATTATATTTATAATCACTTAGTCATAACAATCACTCTGTCCTCTCAGCCTTACCAAAGAGGCGGTTCACACCTCCCCCACCATTGGCAGTAACGTAGAGGAGATCTCTGTACGCAAGACCCGCTTCCTGGTGTGGGACATCGGAGGCCAGGAAAGCCTGAGAGCCAGCTGGAACTCCTACTACTGCAACACAGAGGTACGGATCTCTTGATGTGTGTGCCGCAGAATGTCTTTGTCGAGGAACAGCATGTGTGTTTTTTTTACATAACAAAGTGTGTACAGGTTGGTTTCTGGCCAGTTACAGCTGGAGTAGAAATAGAACCCTGGTGAAGGTGCTAATGCCTAAACACTTTTAGCTTTAACTTCCCCTTTTCCCTCCGAGACTGTCTGAATAGCTACAGCTGGAGACGAGATGTTTTCCAGCTCTCCAACGATTAGGCCAACACTGAGTTATTACACTTTAACCAGCAGCTGATGGTTGTTGTCATTGATAAGGCATGGGAACACTATTACATCATCTGTTACAGAACTAACCATATCAGTCTGCTGTCCTGAGTATTCCTCTAACACACTAGACTGTTACTGAAGTCATGTTAAACGTTGATGAGATGAGAGCACTCGGAGCCTGGGGTAAAGTTTAAGTGAGTAAGTTGGTCCTCTTTGGCCAGGGTATTCAGTTGTTTTGTCTCTCTTTAGATTGTGATTCTGGTTGTGGACAGCACAGACCGCGAGCGCCTAAATCTGAACAAAGATGAACTTCACCGCATGCTTGCACATGAGGTAACAACCACCTGGGGCTTTTGGGGGGGATTATGGGAAGGGGGAGGGAGGGTCAGCTCAACCTCACTGTTGAGATTTTTTTCTGAAGACCAGTTTCAAATGCAGGAAAGTTCATTCTTAACTTCCTTTTTCCTGTATGTGACACACCAGAAATATTAGCCGATTGTAATTTCCTTATTGTATCAATTAGGTGGATGATTGAGGATTACTTTTAAGAATAAGGGCACTTTGTTTTCTAGGTGGTTCACGTTCCATTGTCACTCACCTTATGTATCTTTTTAAAGGTGCAATATACAGAAACCAGCCATTTCCTGGTTGCTAAAATTGTAATAGTTCACCTAATTTCAGTTTGTGACAAACAAGCAATCCAAACTGCTGTGAAATATCTTTTTGATACCCAAAAATATAATATTTTTAGCTGTTTGAAGCTGGTGTATAAAATTGCTTCTTAGGCTTGCTTTCAATGAGAATGACAGATCTATAACTCACATTTCTATGTGAATTTGATCAGGTGGCCCAAAAAGTGACATATTGCAGCTTTAACATGTTGACGCGTGAGCTGTGTTCATGCTCTCAATATGACTCACATCAACACTACAGAGCAAACAAACTGATTTCAAACCATGATGGGTTGTTTCAACATTTCCCCAGTGTATTGACAGCTGAGCTATTCAGTTTCTGTTCCGCTGATGCTGCTATTTTCTATTATCTGAGACGTCGCAGCAGAGAGATTCTGTAGATTTCCACAGGAAACGCTCAGACGTGTAAATATGTTGAATATAAAAACAACATAATTGTGCCTCCTGTCTGGCTGGTGTGTAGGACCTACAGAATGTAACCCTGCCTTTCTCTCCTGTCCTGTCTGGCTGGTGTGTAGGACCAACAGAATGTAACCCTGCCTTTCTCTCCTGTCCTGTCTGACTGGTGTGTAGGACCAACAGAATGTAACCCTGCCTTTCTCTCCTGTCCTGTCTGGCTGGTGTGTAGGACCAACAGAATGTAACCCTGCCTTTCTCTCCTGTCCTGTCTGGCTGGTGTGTAGGACCAACAGAATGTAACCCTGCCTTTCTCTCCTGTCCTGTCTGACTGGTGTGTAGGACCAACAGAATGTAACCCTGCCTTTCTCTCCTGTCCTGTCTGACTGGTGTGTAGGACCTACAGAATGTAACCCTGCCTTTCTCTCCTGTCCTGTCTGACTGGTGTGTAGGACCAACAGAATGTAACCCTGCCTTTCTCTCCTGTCCTGTCTGACTGGTGTGTAGGACCTACAGAATGTAACCCTGCCTTTCTCTCCTGTCCTGTCTGACTGGTGTGTAGGACCTACAGAATGTAACCCTGCCTTTCTCTCCTGTCCTGTCTGACTGGGGTATATGACCTACAGAATGTAACCCTGCCTTTCTCTCCTGTCCTGTCTGGCTGGTGTGTAGGACCTACAGAATGTAACCCTGCCTTTCTCTCCTGTCCTGTCTGACTGGTGTGTAGGACCTACAGAATGCTGCGATTCTAGTTCTGGCCAACAAGCAGGACATGAAGGACTCTATGACAGTGGCAGAGATCTCCCAGTGCCTCACCCTCAGCTCCATCACAGCCCACTCCTGGCATGTACAGGCCTGCTGTGCCCTCACAGGGGAGGGGTGAGTACACTGCATAACTACAGACACGCCTGGGCCTCCTCTGTGTGTGTGTGTGTGTATTATAACATTCCCATAAATAACCTTAAGTCACTCAAACACAGTTTAATTTTCAAAACCATTTCCATCTCTTTCTCCTAACCTCCAGACTACCTGCCAGTCTGGACTGGATGAGGTCTCGTGTCCTGGCCAGTTAGAACTCCTTCCGTGGGCTCATCCCAATTGGAACCAGGACAGCTATCCTTTGATCCAACAAACACAACCTCTCAGACGTCACAGCCAAAGCCACAGTGCCCAGATCAGGATCTCCACTATCTGTAGTGACACTGCCCCTCTGAGCCCCAGGGGTGGCCCCAGTCCTGCCCTGTCACCCTCATGCCTTACCCAGCCCTTAGTGTGTATGCCAGGGCTGACCAGAGTCCAGGTCTGCCTCGGGATAGAGGAGGCCTGGAGGAACCTGGCAGAACCTTAGCTAGACATGCCATGGTGTGCCAGTGTGCATGTGCATTAGCATCTATGTGTGGTGTGTGTGTGAGACTCCGTTCTAGAGGTCCACCATGTTTACATAAGAATCCCTACCTGTCAGACCTGACTCCATGAGGATGACACAATATGCCCCACATAAGCTGAAAAGGGACCTAATCACAGTATTTAAGCCTCCTGTCCTCATGAACTCCACAGAGGTAGAATGGGAGGTTGCATTGGATTTCTTTAACATACAGATTTGTACCTCTGACCTTGAGGAAAACCACAGTACAACAGGTTAAGAGGCCAGACCTAATGGTGATCAGACTGGTGCTCAGCCTTCTAAGCTAACAATGCACAAATTACTTGAAGTATTTATATCAAATAAGAAAAAGGGGGTTTGCTTGACAGTGTAAAATAGTAGCATGCTTTCTGTAAAAAGCAAGATGCAAAACAAGTATTGTCTGATTTAAAACAGGTTAATCATGTATTTTTATACATATACAGTGGCTATGTATTTTACGGTACAAAATATTTTTTTGTACAAATAAATGTTATTATTGATAAACTTGTGACTGGGCTGCCTTCTCTGTAGTAGGGGAATTACACATGGAACAATTTGGGAACGCCTGAACCAATGATGTATATACTGAACAAAAATCTAAGTGCAAAAATTTCAAAGGTTTTACTGAGTTACACTTCATAGAAGGAAATCAGTCAATTGAAATGCATTTATTAGGATTTCAAATGACTGGGCAGGGCTGCAGTGATGGGAGGGCATAGGCCCATCCACTTGGGAGCCAGGCCCAGTCAATCAGAATGAGTTTTTCCACACAAAGCGTTTTTTACAGTAAGAAATATTCCTCAGTACCCCCCCCCCCTTCTCGGATGATCCCACAGGTGAAGAAGCCGGTTGTAGATGTCCTGGACTGGCGTGGTTACACGTGGTCTGCAGTTGTTAGGCCAGTTGGATGTACTGCCATATTCTCTAAAATGATGTTGAAGGTGGCTAGTGGTGGAGAAATGAACATTCAATTCTCTGGCAACAGGTCTGTTCGACGTTCCTGCAGTCAGCATGTCAATTACACACTCCCTCACAACTTGAGACATCTGTGGCATTGTGTCGTGTAGCAAAACTGCACATTTTAGAGTGGCCTTTTATTGTCCTCAGCACAAGGTGCACCTGTATACTAATCAATCTGTTTAATCAGCTTCTTGACATGCCACACCTGTCAGGTGGATGGGTTATCTTGGAAAAGGAGAAATGCTCACTAACATGGATGTAAACAAATTTGTGAACAACACATTTGAGAGAGAGCTTTTTGTGCTTATGGAACATTTCTGGGATCTTTTATTTCAGCTCATGAAAAAATGGGACCAACACTTCACATGTTGTGTTTGTATTTTTGTTCCCTATATATATATATATATGGAACACCCATGTCTTGCTCCCATGCAGATTTTGTATTTGCCAAGGAAGGCAGATTAATGTTCTGTATTATGTCTGATTAGATGTTAATAGAGAGAAACTGCTTGCTTGTTTAAGGCTAAAGTGATTTCGGAATTGGGACCAGATTTTATTAATTTAACTCACATTTCTATGTACATTTCGTGGGGTTGCCGAGGTGCCTTATTGCTATTGTAAACGGGTTACTAACGTAATTAGAGCAGTAAAAATACATGTTTTGTCATACCAGTTGTATATGGTCTGTTATAAACTGGGTGGTTCGAGCCCTGAATGCCGATTGGCTGGCCAATATACCACGGCAAAGGGCTGTTCTTACGCAACGCTGAGTGTCTGGACACAGCCCTTTTAGCCGTGGTATATTGGCCATGTATCACAAACCCCCAAGGTGCCTTATATTAGCTGGTTACCAACGTAATCAGAGCAGTAAAAATACATGTTTTCTCATACCTGTGGTATATGGTACTACGGTTGTCAGTCAATCAGCAATCCAAGGTTTATATTCCCAACAGTTAACAGCTGCACTACACTTTATTTACTAGTCTTGATAACACCAGCCCCTCCACAGCTCGCGCATTAGCGGGTTCAAAATAGGGGGCATCCGGATTTGAACCGGAGACCTCTTGATCTGCAGTCAAATGCTCTACCACTGAGCTATACCCCCACTGTACTGTAGTAGCAAAATAAAAGCTAATTATCCTAAGGACTATGTTCCTATATTAGAAAAACATTGTTTTATGCGGTAGTTTTTATTTTCGGCACAAAAAAAATGTATTTCGCGGGTTAACGATGTTTTTCAAGACGTGTTCGTCTGTTAGGAGAGCGCACACTGTGCACTCGTTTCCTCCACTAGGAGGAGACAAATACATGTGTCTCTTGGGTGCTTTCAGTACTGTACAGTACACTGTATTTTATATATGCTATTAAGGGAGAAACGAATGTTAGTGTTTCTTTGTATCTTTTTGTCAGTAACAACATCAGTCGGCTCTCATGCATGCCCAATGATATATATATTTTTTATGAATATGCATGCACCCTAAACACATTAGATAAAAAGATGGGTTTGGTCACAGTTTTAAACCTCAGATAGTAAAACTCTAGTTATGTCGTGCATTTGCCATAAAACAACAACAATAACCACTCACATGACACATTTCGATCAGTTTAAGTTTTATGGTGTATATAGGGCAGGAATTGATGATGAGACAATTAAGGGTGCAGAATGTTGTTAAAACCGTGACCATGGAAACCAAAAATGTGCGAAAAGGCCTGTTGGGAAGACAATGCAACAACTAAAAACATCTTTCCAGGCCTTATTACATCCCAGACACTTGAAATGACATTGAGGTTTATTTGCATTACAACAAGGAGATTGCATTCCTCCGAATTTCAAAAGTAAATCTGGTGGTGATAGAAACGTGTACATTTGAAAATAAAGGAGAGCCGCACACTCTAGGAGCTCAGATGCAAAGAATGTAATATCCAACGTTTCACACACTTATGCTTAATTTGTAATGATGTCTGAGTGTTGAAGTGTAAAAATGACACCATGTGGTTTGCTTAATATAATAAATTATAATAATATAATTACTTTTACTTTTACTCAAGTAGTATTTTACTGGGTGACTTTCACTTTTACTTGATTCATTTTCTATTAAGGTATCTTTACTTTTACTCAAGTATGACAATTGAGCACTTTTTCCACCCCTGAGAACCAACATTGATCCTTTCAGATTTAAGAGCGGTATGGGGAAAGAACCCTTTTTGGAATTGTTGGGTTTCTGACATGATTTGGAATAGTCTTCCAAAGAACTTGAAATTCATAAAACCTCCATGGTCCATATCAAGTTTTCTCACTTAAAATAGCTAAATAGTAGGATGTCTCGTAAGTGAGCCGTAAGACTACATTATGTGGGTGAGAAGAAAATGCTCCCATCTACTGGACAGGCTGTGGTACTACTAAAAAAAGCATCACAGTAGAAGTAAACTTTCGAGATGAACTCTGGTATCCTTGATGATTTTCTTAAATTGTAGGTGGAGGCATATCCAGCTGGACTGCTCTTATGTATGTATTTTAAACATGTCTAATAAATGAAATTAATCAATCAGTCTTACAATATATATTTCTAATGGAAAATGAATAGAGATAGACATACATTTAAACTGTAAACTGGTTAAAACTGACCATATGTGCATGTTTGTTTATAGATCTGTCTATGTCTAGGCTTCAACATCCCCATATTCTGTTTGTCTATGGCAGGGATGGGCAACTTTGATGGGGGTGGGGCAAAGGGAAAGTAATACAAAAGTAACTGAAAGTTATCAGATTACGTTACAGAGTTTGGGTAATCCAAAACGTACGTTACTGACTACAATTTTGGACAGGTGACTAGTAACTGTAATGGATTACATTTAGAAAGTAACCTACCCAACAACCCTGTGTTCACTCATGACTGTGTGGCAGCGCACATCTCCATCTCAATCATCAAGTTTCCTGATGACAGAACAGTGGTAGGCCTGGTTACCAACAACATCGAGACAGCCTACAGGGAGGAGTTGAGAGCTCTGGCGGTGTGGTGCCAGGATAATAACCTTTCTCTCGATGTCAACAATACAAAGGAGCTGATCGTGGACGACAGGAGACAGCAGAGAGAGCACGCCTCCATCCACATCGACGGGGCCACAGCGGAGAGGGTGAAAGCTTTAAGTTCTTTGGCGTGCGCATCACTGAGGACCTACCTGAAATGGTCCCTTCACACCGATCGTGTGGTGAAGAAGGCGCAACAGCGTCTCTTCAACCTCAGGAAGCTGAAGAAATTCAGCTTGGCCCCTAACACCCTCACAAACATCTATAGATGCAACATTGAGAGATCATTCTGTTCGAGCTGTATCATCGCCTGGTACAGTAACTGCACCGCCTGCAACCGCAGGGCTCTCCAGAGGGTGGTGCGTTCTGCCCAACGCATCATCGGGGGAACACTGCCTGCCCTCCAGGACATCTATAGCACCCAGTGTCACAGGAAGGTCAAGATGAGTATCAAGTACCTCAGCCATGGCCCGTCCACTACCATCTAAAAGGCGAAGACAGTACAGGTGCATCAAAACTGGGACCGAGAGACTGATAAACAGCTTCTATCTCCAGGCCATCAGTTAAACAGTTATCACTAGCCGGCCTCCGCCCGGTACTCTACCCTGAACCTTAGACACTGTCACTAGCCGGCTACCAACCGGTACTCTACCCTGAACCTTAGACACTGTCACTAGCCGGCTACCAACCGGTACTCTACCCTGAACCTTAGACACTGTCACTAGCCGGCTACCAACCGGTACTCTACCCTGAACCTTAGACACTGTCACTAGCCGGCTACCAACCGGTACTCTACCCTGAACCTTAGACACTGTCACTAGCCGGCTACCAACCGGTACTCTACCCTGAACCTTAGACACTGTCACTAGCCGGCTACCAACCGGTACTCTACCCTGAACCTTAGACACTGTCACTAGCCGGCTACCAACCGGTACTCTACCCTGAACCTTAGACACTGTCACTAGCCGGCTACCAACCGGTACTCTACCCTGAACCTTAGACACTGTCACTAGCCGGCTACCAACCGGTACTCTACCCTGAACCTTAGACACTGTCACTAGCCGGCTACCAACCGGTACTCTACCCTGAACCTTAGACACTGTCACTAGCCGGCTACCAACCGGTACTCTACCCTGAACCTTAGACACTGTCACTAGCCGGCTACCAACCGGTACTCTACCCTGCCCTGAACCTTAGACACTGTCACCCTGCATCTGTACATAGAGTCGTTGAACACTGGTCACTTTAATAATGTTTACATACTGTCAATGGTGGAAAAAGTTCTCAATTCTCATACTTGAGTAAAAGTAAAGATACCTTAATAGAAAATGACTCAAGGTAAAGTGAATGTCACCCAGTAAAATACTGCTGAGAAAAAAACAATATTTAATCAATTTTAGAATAAGGCTGTAATGTACAAAAAGGTGGAAAAAGTCACGGGGTCTGAATACTTTCCGAAGGCACTACAGTATTTATATTGAAGACTCTGACATTGCTCGTTCTGCTGTGTCTTATTTTTTTTCCTTCTTTTGGATGATATGTATTGTATTGCCAGACATTGCTGCACGGTTGGAGCTAGAAACAAGCATTTCGCTACACCTGCGATAACATCTGCAAAACGGTGTACTTGGCCAATAAAATTTGATTCGATTTGTTCATTTGGATGGATATCACTGCTAAGATATGTCGTCTAGGTTCTTCGAGAGCATACACGAACACAACATTTGTTTGATAAATTGTATGTGCCACTCAGTTCCATAGTCAGTAAGGGCCCGATTCCAACATAATAAATTATGCCTTTCTTACACATGCACTTCCTACCCACTTCTCAGTAGTTGGTATTCAGACTTACTGAGACTTACCTAACTGAGGATCTCAATTTAACCTTGCGCAATACCCTAGATGCAGTTGCACCCCTAAAAACTAAAAAAATGTCTCATAAGAAACTAGCTCCCTGGTACACAGAAAATACCTGAGCTCTGAAGCAAGCTTCCAGAAAATTGGAACGGAAATGGCGCCACACCAAACTGGAAGTCTTCCGACTAGCTTGGAAGGACGGTACCGTGCAGTACCGAAGAGCCCTTACTGCTGCTCGATCATCCTATTTTTCTAACTTAATTGAGGAAAATAAGAACAATCCGAAATTCCTTTTTGATACTGTCGCAAAGCTAACTAAAAAGCAGCATTCCCCAAGAGAGGATGACTTTCACTTTAGCAGTGATAAATTCATGAACTTCTTTGAGGAAAAAATTATGATTATTAGAAAGCAAATTACGGACTCCTCTTTAAACCTGCGTATTCCTCCAAACCTCAGTTGTCCTGAGTCTGCACAACTCTGCCAGGACCTAGGATCAAGAGAGACGCTCAAGTCTTTTAGTACTATATCTCTTGACACAATGATGAAAATAATCATGGCCTCTAAACCTTCAAGCTGCATACTGGACCCTATTCCAACTAAACTACTGAAAGAGCTGCTTCCTGTGCTTGGCCCTCCTATGTTGAACATAATAAACGGCTCTCTATCCACTGGATGTGTACCAAACTCACTAAAAGTGGCAGTAATAAAGCCTCTCTTGAAAAAGCCAAACCTTGACCCAGAAAATATAAAAACTATCGGCCTATATCAATCTTCCATTCCTCTCAAAAATTTTAGAGAAGGCTGTTGCGCAGCAACTCACTGCCTTCCTGAAGACAAACAATGTATACGAAATGCTTCAGTCTGGTTTTAGACCCCATCATAGCACTGAGACGGCACTTGTGAAGGTGGTAAATGACATTTTAATGGCATCGGACCGAGGCTCTGCATCTGTCCTCGTGCTTCTAGACCTTAGTGCTGCTTTTGATACCATCGATCACCACATTATTTTGGAGAGATTGGAAACCCAAATTGGTCTACACGGACATGTTCTGGCCTGGTTTAGATCTTATCTGTCGGAAAGATATCAGTTTGTCTCTGTGAATGGTTTGTCCTCTGACAAATCAACTGTAAATTTCGGTGTTCCTCAAGGTTCCGTTTTAGGACCACTATTGTTTTCACTATATATTTTACCTCTTGGGGATGTTATTCGAAAACATAATGTAAACTTTCACTGCTATGCGGATGACACACAGCTGTACATTTCAATGAAACATGGTGAAGCCCCAAAATTGCCCTCGCTAGAAGCATGTGTTTCAGACATAAGGATGTGGATGGCTGCAAACTTTCTACTATTAAACTCGGACAAAACAGAGATGCTTGTTCTAGGTCCCAAGAAACAAAGAGATCTTCTGTTGAATCTGACAATTAATCTTAATGGTTGTACAGTCGTCTCAAATAAAACTGTGAAGGACCTCGGCGTTACTCTGGACCCTGATCTCTCTTTTGAAGAACATATCAAGACCATTTCGAGGACAGCTTTTTTCCATCTACATAACATTGCAAAAATCAGAAACTTTCTGTCCAAAAATGATGCAGAAAAATTAATCCATGCTTCTGTCACTTCTAGGTTAGACTACTGCAATGCTCTACTTTCCGGCTACCCGGATAAAGCACTAAATAAACTTCAGTTAGTGCTAAATACGGCTGCTAGAATCCTGACTAGAACCAAAAAATTTGATCATATTACTCCAGTGCTAGCCTCTCTACACTGGCTTCCTGTCAAAGCAAGGGCTGATTTCAAGGTTTTACTGCTAACCTACAAAGCATTACATGGGCTTGCTCCTACCTATCTCTCTGATTTGGTCCTGCCGTACATACCTACACGTATGCTACGGTCACAAGACGCAGGCCTCCTAATTGTCCCTAGAATTTCTAAGCAAACAGCTGGAGGCAGGGCTTTCTCCTATAGAGCTCCATTTTTATGGAACGGTCTGCCTACCCATGTCAGAGACGCAAACTCAGTCTCAACCTTTAAGTCTTTACTGAAGACTCATCTCTTCAGTGGGTCATATGATTGAGTGTAGTCTGGCCCAGGAGTGGGAAGGTGAACGGAAAGGCTCTGGAGCAACGAACCGCCCTTGCTGTCTCTGCCTGGCCGGTTCCCCTCTTTCCACTGGGATTCTCTGCCTCTAACCCTGTTACAGGGGCTGAGTCACTGGCTTACTGGGGCTCTCTCATGCCATCCCTGGGGGGGGGGGGGGTGCGTCACCTGAGTGGGTTGATTCACTGTTGTGGTCGGCCTGTCTGGGTTGGCGCCCCCTTGGGTTGTGCCGTGGCGGAGATCTTTGTGGGCTATACTCGGCCTTGTCTCAGGATGGTAAGTTGGTGGTTGAAGATATCCCTCTAGTGGTGTGGGGGCTGTGCTTTGGCAAAGTGGGTGGGGTTATATCCTTCCTGTTTGGCCCTGTCCGGGGGTGTCCTCGGATGGGGCCACAGTGTCTCCTGACCCCTCCTGTCTCAGCCTCCAGTATTTATGCTGCAGTAGTTTATGTGTCGGGGGGCTAGGGTCAGTTTGTTATATATGGAGTACTTCTCCTGTCCTATTCGGTGTCCTGTGTGAATCTAAGTGTGCATTCTCTAATTCTCTCCTTCTCTCTTTCTTTCTCTCTCTCGGAGGACCTGAGCTCTAGGACCATGCCCCAGGACTACCTGACATGATGACTCCTTGCTGTCCCCAGTCCACCTGGCCATGCTGCTGCTCCAGTTTCAACTGGCCTGGGACCTAGGACCATGTCCCAGGACTACCTGACATGATGACTCCTTGCTGTCCCCAGTCCACCTGGCCATGCTGCTGCTCCAGTTTCAACTGTTCTGCCTTACTATTATTCAACCATGCTGGTCATTTATGAACATTTGAACATCTTGGCCATGTTCTGTTATAATCTCCACCCGGCACAGCCAGAAGAGGACTGGCCACCCCACATATGCTCTCTCTAATTCTCTCTTTCGTTCTCTCTCTCGGAGGACCTGAGCCCTAGGAACGTGCCCCAGGACTACCTGACATGATGACTCCTTGCTGTCCCCAGTCCACCTGACTGTGCTGCTGCTCCAGTTTCAACTGTTCTGCCTTATTATTATTCGACCATGCTGGTCATTTATGAACATTTGAACATCTTGGCCATGTTCTGTTATAACCTCTACCCGGCACAGCCAGAAGAGGACTAGCCACCCCACATAGCCTGGTTCCTCTCTAGGTTTCTTCCTAGGTTTTGGCCTTTCTAGGGAGTTTTTCCTAGCCACCGTGCTTTTACACCTGCATTGCTTGCTGTTTGGGGTTTTAGGCTTGGTTTCTGTACAGCACTTTGAGATATCAGCTGATGTACGAAGGGCTATATAAATACATTTGATTTGATTTTGATTTGACTTACCTTATGAAGGTGCGTAATGGGCTTTGCAGGCATGGTTCTCTTGCGCATGCTGAATGAATGTAATTCAAACACTGAAAACCCTCTAACTTCCCAGACGGCAGATTTTCAGGGTTTTCAGTACATTTATATTAAACCATCCTTTCAAATACAGTGAACCTTTAAGTTTGAATTTTGATGACAGACTCAATAGAATAATCCAGAGAACGGCTTCAGAATATTTGGGATCAATGAAAGAAAGCCATCGAAATATATTCATATTGATCTGTCGTTTCAGCACCAATTGATAGATTTAAATTACTATGTTGTCACGACATTTTCAACCGCTCCCTGACCCAGTCTGTAATACCTACATGTTTCAAGCAGACCACCATAGTCCCTGTGCACAAGAACATCAAGGTAACTTGTCTAAATGACTACTGCCTGTAGCACTCACGTCGGTAGCCATGAAATGCTTTGAAAGGCTGATCATGGCTCACGTCAAACTCACCATCCCAGAAACTCCGAACCCACTCCAATGCGCATACCGCCCAAACAGATCCACAGATGACGCAATCTCTATTGCACTCCACACCGCCCTTTCCCATCTGGACAAAAGGAACACCTACGTGAGAATGCTGTTCATTGACTACAGCTCAGCGTTCAACACCATAGTGCCCACGAAGCTCGTCACTATGCTAACATTGTAAAATAAATGTACACGTACATGTTATTCAATCATTGCACCCACACTGCTCGCGTGCGCCAACGAGCGTCTGAGTAGCCAGGTGCTAAAATAGAACTTAGTTCTATTTGTGACGCTTGACGCACTACAAGTCATGTCTCTCCCATCTTCTCATTGGTTTTTAAGAATATATTTACCCACGTGGATGATTGAAAGATGAGAGGAGGTCCACACTCCAGTCCAGTCGGTTGTGGTAATGCACCTTAAAGTTGGTGGCCCACCTCCATAAAAAGTATAAAAAAGAAGAAGAAGCCTGAGGAGAGGAGAGATTACTAGAAAACAAACGTTTACCCTTTTATCTGTTGATTAATTGTCGGAGTAGAGGACCTTGTGCATTTCAGGTAAAATGCAACCTAATTTTTATATCCAAAGACAAATTAGCTAGCAACAGCAAGCTAGCTAGCTACATTGCCATAAATGTTTAATGCTTTTCAACCTGTCCCTGAATATAGTTGGTTCAGAGTTTGTTTTAATATTTCAACCTACGTGTCCTGATTGCATCTGGTGTGGTGGGACAAAATCAACATGCGTGCGATGGCGCACACGGACACACGCGCGTATGCCATCTGGTCAGCATGTTAGGTCCCTGGAACTGAACACTTCCCTCTGCAACTGGATCCTGGACTTCCTGATGGGCCACCCCCAGATGGTGAAGGTAGGCAACAACACATCCGCCACATTGACCCTCAACATGGGTGCCCCTCAGGGGTGCGTGCTTGGCACCCTCCTGTACTCCCTGTTCACCCACGACTGCATGGCAGCACATGACTACAACATCATCAAGTTTGCTGATGACACAGCGGCGGTAGGCCTGATCACCAATGACGATGAGATAGCCTATAGGGAGGAGGTCAGAGACCTGGCAGTGCGGTGCCAGGACAACAACCTCTACCTCACCGTGGGCAAAACAAAGGCGCTTATCATGGACTACAGGAAACGTAGGGCCGGACACGCCCCCATTCACATCGACGGGGCTGTAGTGGAGCAGGTTGAGAGCTTCAAGTTCCTCTGTGTCCACATCGCTAACGACCTATCATGGTCCAAATACAAAAAGTTCTAAAGATGCACCATTGAGAGCACCTTGACTGGCTGCATCGCCGCTTGGTATGGCAACTGCTTGGCATCAGACTGCAAAGCAATACAGAGGGTACATCTCTGGGGCTGAACTCCCTGCCATCCAGGACCTCTATACCAGGCGGTGTCAGAGGAAGGCCCTAAAAATGGTCAAAGACACCAGCCACCCAAGTCATAGACAGTTCTCTCTGCTGTCCCATGGCAAGCGGTACCGGAGTGTTAAGTCTGGGACCAAAAGGCTCCTGAGCAACATCTACCCCCAAGCCATGAGACCGATAAATAGTTAACCAAATAGCTACCTGGACTATCTGCATTGACCATTTTTGCACCAACTCTTTTTGACTTTATGCACACACACTGAACTCTACCCACACACTCACATGTACTTACACTGACACTCCAACACACACACACACACACACACTCATCAGATACGCTGCTGCTACTATCTATTATCTATCCTGTGGCCTAGTCACTTTACCTCTACAGTATATTTACATATCTAACTCAATTTCCTCGTACCCTTGCACATCAACTCGGGTACATAGCCAAGCTATCATGGCTAATTTTGTATTCATTCCTCATGTTACTATTTTTTTAAAATTATAATCTTGGTTTTGTTGATCGTATTCTGCATTGTTGGGAAGGGCACATAAGTAAGGATTTCACTGTTAGTCTACACCTGTTACACCTGTTGCTGAAGCATGTGACAATAAACATTTTCTTAGTTTAGATTTGATCTTATTTCGGGATTAGAAAAGTATTTATGATTAATAAAAATACAATTAAAATGGTTTGGAGAGCCTTTACACACGAAGGAAAGAAAACGGTGGTTTGATTCCTTCCGAAAATTGGCACATTCAGTTCTTAAACCCGTGGTAATGTTGGGAAATGATTGTACGTAGAATTATAATAGGGAGAATAATGTACAATAGTAGGCTATACCCTCGTCTATTGCTACACTAACCATGGAACTGTGTGATGACACAGCCAACTATTGCACCATACGCCGGGTTCAAACTGTTACGGCTTTAGTCGGCGCTCAGCTCCATAACCATTGAATTAGCTTTAGCTTACTTGTCGTTTAATTAAAATATATTATCAACTGTTACTAACGATCTTCAGCAACAACCACGTGGCCGTGGCGGCGCTTACAGAGGAAGAAAATGTGGATAAACGAAACAATGTAATGAAATGGAACGATAATGTAGGCTGTACCAACTGAATGTGTGTTGTTGAATGCGTGTTGTTATCAGGAATACTGACGGTCAGTACTGATAGTGTGTAATATGTATCAATGTAATGAAATGGAACGATAATGTAGGCTGTACCAACTGAATGTGTGTTGTTGAATGCGTGTTGTTATCAGGAATACTGACGGTGTAAGGAATTGCTATTTCGTATGCAGGTGACTAACTTACTGCTAATTACATGGCTACAACTCACAGTAAAGCCTGTGGGGTCCCCTACAGGATAGCTCCCACATTACACATAATCTCCTTTGTAACCGAACACTGTGCCCGAAGAAGATCCTACGATGATGGACAGACAACTGAGCCAATGGCGGAAGACTACAGACTACAACCAGCTGAACCAATCCGGAGATCCGATCTTCCTAGGGTCAACCTACTTTCTGTGACGTATATAAGAGCTGTGCTGACTGTTTACGCTCTCTGCCTGCTGTTCCAACACGAACTAACGGAAGAGCCGTATTTACGTGTACCAGATATTTTCACTCTGAATAAACTGTTTACTTGTCATAAAATTTACCACTTAGTCTGAATCGATCCTTGACCGGCTCACCCATCTACATATCCAATTGCTAACACTACCCAGATTCATATCGCACGGCGGAAGGGTAAGACATTTTTTCACTGTCGGACAATAAACAGAGTTCGGGAGAAGAACTGGAATTAACAGAATTCCGGGGGCCAACTCTCGAATGAAGTAACCCTACCTGTCCTATCACCCCTGTTTTTGTTCATAGAAGTGAAGATGTGTCTGGCTCTGGCTAAGTGATGTGTATTTTGTTCCAAAATAAGCATAAGAATCCCTAGATCTGGGTAGACAAGAAGTTAGAGTAGAGATTACATGATAACCGACTTCGGACAGTTCTAGGATTGGAGAAGAGGGTATCCTTATAGCATGGAGGATCCCACAAGGGTGGATAGGTTTTCCATGATATGGGGAAACCTGGGAGCAATGTTGAACTTTGTAAAGGTGATGAAATCCTACTAACCATCCTCTGCTACCATTTCTGTTAGCAATTGGATATGTAGATGGGTGAGCCGGTCAAGGATCGATTCAGACTAAGTGGTAAATTTTATGACAAGTAAACAGTTTATTCAGAGTGAAAATATCTGGTACACGTAAATACGGCTCTTCCGTTAGTTCGTGTTGGAACAGCAGGCAGAGAGCGTAAACAGTCAGCACAGCTCTTATATACGTCACAGAAAGTAGGTTGACCCTAGGAAGATCGGATCTCCGGATTGGTTCAGCTGGTTGTAGTCTGTAGTCTTCCGCCATTGGCTCAGTTGTCTGTCCATCATCGTAGGATCTTCTTCGGGCACAGTGTTCGGTTACAAAGGAGATTATGTGTAATGTGGGAGCTATCCTGTAGGGGACCCCACAGGCTTTACTGTGAGTTGTAGCCATGTAATTAGCAGTAAGTTAGTCACCTGCATACGAAATAGCAATTCCTTACAAAAGTCAGTACTGATAGTGTGTAATATGTATCAATGTAATGAAATGGAACGATAATGTAGGCTGTACCAACTGAATGTGTGTTGTTGAATGCGTGTTGTTATCAGGAATACTGACGGTCAGTACTGATAGTGTGTAATATGTATCAATGTAATGAAATGGAACGATAATGTAGGCTGTACCAACTGAATGTGTGTTGTTGAATGTGTGTTGTTATCAGGAATACTGACGGGCAGTACTGATCGTGTGTAATATTTATCATGATAGAAATAGGAAACAGAGAAAGTCGGGGTAGCCTATAATTAAGACATCCGAGAGTGCCCATCCCTGCAAGTTTCAATACAATGCTGTACAATTTCAGTTCTGCATAATGGCACAGCATTTCAGAAACGTTACTGTGGGAAAGTTGATGTGTTGATGTGGTTCAACATTTGTCTAATAAGGTCAAATATATCTAAAAGAGGTGTCGTTTATATTTACAATTCCCTTTTCCAAACGGATTACTCCTTTACCTAGCTCTTATTAACAGCTCTTATCAAGTTGTAAATTACAGTGCATGAAGAATCTAGACCTTATTCATTGTTTCCTTCTGCGCAAAGACGGTGGAATTATTAGGGAATTAAGTCAAGGTCAGAGTCCGGATATCTATAGACACATTTCCACCACACCTTCATTTATTTGATCTCCACCCAAAACAAATAGCAGGTGAATAGCATGCTATTCTCAAGCTTAATTCTAGGTCGGAATAAACGTAGAGAGAAAACTGCATAAAAAGGGAATTAAGCTCCATTGACTCTGGTCTGAATCGGGCCCATGTTTATGATGGCCTTACCTACCCAGTTAGACACCATTCACTATTCACCAACCCACCATTGATAATAACTATTAGACCTGTATCAAAGAAAATGAGGGGGCACCCAGATTTGAACCAGGGACCTCTTGATCTGCAGTCAAATGCTCTACCACTGAGCTATACCCCCTGATAGAAAGGCCTGTCACTAGAGGTATTCTAGTCAATGTTCTATGTGTTTAATAGGTTAGAGCTACTAGAACATTGCTCCAAGCCCTGTAACTATAAAGTGTATGTTTTCTTTTATTTTTATTTAACCTTTATTTAACTAGGCAAGTCAGTTAAGAACAAATTCTTATTTACAAGGACGGCCTATCTCGGCCAAACCCTAACCCGGACGACACTGGGTCAATTGTGCGCCGCCCTACGGGACTCCCAATCACGACCGATTGTGATACAGCCTGGAATCGAACCAGGGTCTGTAGTGATGTCTCTAGCACTGAGAAGCAGTGCCTCAGACCACTGTGTGTGTGTGTGTGCAGGGTTGGGCAGGTTACTTTCTAAATGTAATTTGTTAGTTACTAGTTACCTTTCCAAAAGGGTCAAATGTGCGCAGCCCTACGGGACTCCCAATCACTCCCGGTTGTGATACAGCCTGGAATCGAACCAGGGTCTGTAGTGACACCTCCAGCACAGAGGTGCAGTGCCTTAGAACACTGTGTGTGTGTGTGTGTGCAGAGTTGGGTAGGTTACTTTCTAAATGTAATCAGTTAGTTACTAGTTACCTGTCCAAAATTGTAATCAGTAACGTAATTTTTGGATTACCCACATTTTGTAATGTAATCTGATTACTTTCAGAAACACACACACACACCACATCCAGAACACAGAGCCAATATTTACCCAGCCGTCTGCACAACACAGGAGGATCAGATGTACAGACACATGAAAGAGGAACAGAAAAATGGAGAGAGAGAGACAGGGTGACAGCTACTAAAAAAAGAGTGAATGAGGAAGATGGAGAGAGAGAGCTTTGTTAAATGAGAGGGAAAGAGTACAGAACTGAGTGGGTGTTTGTAATACAGGAGAGGAGCTGAATATGAGAAATAGTTTGGATTGAAGTGAATGACACTGGAACAGCAGAACATTCTTCGGAGGTTTGTATTTTTACATCCAGATCCAACATGTTATTGACCTCTTTGAATCTGACTGACTAGTGGAAAAGGCTGAATGACCCACAGCATAATGTGAGTCACTTACAATTCAAGTCTCTCCCTCTATTTCTGCTGTAATTCCCCAGATGACCAGTAGAGACCAGTGTAAGCAAATTAAATTGTGGGAGCTTATTCAGAACATGCTCGTAGAAATCTGTTTACAGTAAAACCGAGATTTATCTTTTCATTGTGCAAGAGAATAGTCAGCTCTATTGTAACATTCCAATGTTCAATGACATTCGGAGTATCATGCCCTACTAAATATGTCCCTAGCCCTAGTATGCAGGCTACATTTTCCAGCAGTGAATCTTGAAAAGTCTCAACTGTCATTTCCTCACCAGCGTTCTCTAGCCTGATTTTTCAAAGTGGAACTGATTGTAATGGAACAGCTGAGAGAGAAGCGGAGTGATGGTGGAGACGACCACACAGTGTATGTAAAGGAAAGCTTATTTGAGCAGTATAACAGGCAGAGCTGCTGTCGCATGTTCCTTGGAAATTAAACCATAGCCAAACAAAACCAGACATGCCTCTTTTTCATACGACCCACAGAACGTATGCTAAGTACTCAGACAATATGTTTGTTTTGTATTGACCAGATCAACGTTCCATAGCAGTGGGCATGGAAAACCAAAACTAAAGTGCTTATGGACAGTACCTGTATATGTCATTGTGGTAATTATCTGGTATGGTGGCTGTATGGTTAGAAGCACTGTTAACCGCTTGTTCTTCACTACAGTTTATAACCAGAAGGTCAATAGACAGATTCCGGGAAGAGATTGTTCTGTTTTTACTGCATTCATTTAATTCTCGGCAGCAGCCATGTCTGAACACAAAGGCACTATATCACTGTCCAAGGCAAGGAGATGGCATGGCATCTACTATTGAGTTCCCTCAGAGATAAGAGAGAGGGCCCCACTGGGATTCCAGACGATTTCACTAGAATCCAAGTCCAAATATGGAAGGAGAGAGACAGAGAGTGGGGCACATCAAAGCAAAGAGGATGAGAACATGAGAGAGGCAGGACATGCAGGGAGAGAGAGAACACTTTCATCTCCTCAGCTGCTACGCCTGATCATCCCTCTGTCTTTGTCATCGCCATGGCAACAGAAGAACAGCATTGAGAGGGTGCTGTAGAGGGAGAGAGAGTGTGTAAGTGGAGAGAGCACGCGAGGAGGGAGGGAGAGGAGAGGGAGCTACAGGGTGACTGGGACCAGGAGAAACTCCGTGGCTGAAAGAGAAGAGAGGGAGAAGAAGGAAGAGAGAGTGAAGAGAGAGCTGTGTGTTTTTGTTGTTGCTGAACAACATGTGTCTCAGTGTGCTGCTGCTCATCTTTCTCTCCCAGGCAGAGTTGGGGAGAGTTTGGGCTCAGCAACAAACAGGTAAGCTTTTCTTTCTCCCCTACCTCTCCTGTGTTTTCCATCGTGATTCTCTTGTCTCAGTGTACTTCCTCACCTTTTTTCACCTGTTGTCTCCTCCCTCCTTCTCTCCTCATTTCCCCCATGCATCACTCTCTTCATACCACTGGAAGTTGGTGGCATCTAAATTGGGGAGGATAGGCTTGTGGTAGTGGCTAGAGCAGAGTTAGTGGAATGGTATCAAATACATCAAACACATGGTTTCCATGTTTGATGCCATTCCATTCGCTACGTTCCAGCCATTACTATGAGCCGCCCTCCCACCAGCAGCCCCCATTGCTTCACACAGCCTCTCTTCAGGTCACTCGGGTGTTGTACTTTCTGCCGTACAAAATACCACCTCATCCAGGCGCTTCTCTCCCTTTTTTAAAATTCCAGAATCCTCTTTTATTTACATAACATATGCCATTTACATCTGTCCATCTCTCTTTCCCCTTCATGGCTCTCCCACGTCCATCCTAAGATGTCACAACAACTTATGATCACATGGAATAATAGCAACTTTTGTATTTAACATGAAAGAAAAGCTGTAAGCGTTATGGCATTCTTTTTTATTTTGTATTTCATGGCTTCAATAACCTACGTACAGATGTCTTTGAAGACCCTGTTTTTCACTAATTGACTTATATAAGGGAAATGGTACAGGTTCATGATTGTGTTTGGAAACGGGCATACCTTTATTTTCTTTGTTTGTGCAGAAAAGTTAGTTCCTAGTTTGCAATGAAAGTGTGACCATAAAAAAACACCATGGTCCAGAAACGTGCAAATGACTCAGAATAACAATCCCACAAAACAGCTTCTGCCTAACATTAGATTTGGACGTATTTCTCCCTGCCACTCTGCTAACCTAAAAGTCAGGCGGTCCAGGGTGGGAAAGGAGAGGTGAACAGACAGAGAGAGAGAAACTGTTGGGGAATGGAGGCAAAAAAAGGTGGTAGCTTGATGAATCGTGTGCGTTTTTTAAAATCCTTTATTTACCCAGGTCTTTCTCACTGAGATCAAATCTATTTTTTTTTCAAAAGACACCTGGTCCAACAGCAGCAGGGGGGAAAATGTTTCAGACACAACATTGAACAAAACTCTACACAGACACAGTACAACAATGACATATTACATGTGTGTTTGTATGTACGTGTGTTGAAAGTGTATGCTTTTCTGTGTGCTTGGGGTGTGACAGGAATGCCTGTGGACCGATGGAGGGGGATGCATCGCGATGTGTTTCTCCTCCTAGCCATGTAAAGCCTTTCATCAGAGACTCATTAGATTTGTCTCCACCACTGTCCCACCACTGCACTCCTCTTTCTATGATCTCCTCACTTTTCAATAAATCCTGTAACCCTTATTAGCCAAATCTCTGCTCCCAATTCCTATTTGATTTCACTAGTACTCTTCGCTGACTGTCTTCCTCTCGTGACCTTTGTTTTGCTCCAAAATCCCTTGAGGAAAGGCAGATGCATCCCATTCTCCTGCCCTGATGCTATCTACCACTTTCAAAACAACAACAGCTCTTCACTGATACTATCTACCACCTTCAAAACAACAACAGCTCTTCACTGATACTATCTACCACTTTCAAAGCAACAACAGCTCTTCCCTGATACTATCTACCACCTTCAAAACAACAACAGCTCTTCCCTGATACTATCTACCACCTTCAAAACAACAACAGCTCTTCACTGATACTATCTACCACCTTCAAAACAACAACAGCTCTTCACTGATACTATCTACCACCTTCAAAGCAACAACAGCTCTTCACTGATACTATCTACCACCTTCAAAACAACAACAGCTCTTCACTGATACTATCTACCACCTTCAAAGCAACAACAGCTCTTCACTGATACTATCTACCACCTTCAAAACAACAACAGCTCTTCACTGATACTATCTACCACCTTCAAAACAACAACAGCTCTTCACTGATACTATCTACCACCTTCAAAACAACAACAGCTCTTCACTGATACTATCTACCACCTTCAAAACAACAACAGCTCTTCCCTGATACTATCTACCACCTTCAAAACAACAACAGCTCTTCACTGATACTATCTACCACCTTCAAAACAACAACAGCTCTTCACTGATACTATCTACCACCTTCAAAACAACAACAGCTCTTCACTGATACTATCTACCACCTTCAAAACAACAACAGCTCTTCACTGATACTATCTACCACCTTCAAAACAACAACAGCTCTTCACTGATACTATCTACCACTTTCAAAACAACAACAGCTCTTCCCTGATACTATCTACCACCTTCAAAACAACAACAGCTCTTCACTGATACTATCTACCACCTTCAAAACAACAACAGCTCTTCACTGATACTATCTACCACCTTCAAAGCAACAACAGCTCTTCACTGATACTATCTACCACCTTCAAAACAACAACAGCTCTTCACTGATACTATCTACCACCTTCAAAGCAACAACAGCTCTTCACTGATACTATCTACCACCTTCAAAACAACAACAGCTCTTCACTGATACTATCTACCACCTTCAAAGCAACAACAGCTCTTCACTGATACTATCTACCACCTTCAAAACAACAACAGCTCTTCACTGATACTATCTACCACCTTCAAAACAACAACAGCTCTTCACTGATACTATCTACCACCTTCAAAACAACAACAGCTCTTCACTGATACTATCTACCACCTTCAAAACAACAACAGCGCTTCACTGATACTATCTACCACCTTCAAAACAACAACAGCTCTTCACTGATACTATCTACCACCTTCAAAACAACAACAGCTCTTCACTGATACTATCTACCACCTTCAAAACAACAGCTCTTCACTGAGCTAAATGAATAGCTTTTTGTGTTTATCTTACACAGCATAAAATTAGATTATTTTATTTTTTACATGCAGTGTAAAAAAAAAGAAGCTGTTTGAAATAGGATCAAGTAGAGCTACCCCTCGAGAGCTTTCTGCAGCATCTAAACCAGATTATGAAAACACCGTTTGAGGGATGAAAATGAATTGTGAGGCTGCTGACCTCAGAGCTTGGCTCTCTGTTCTTTGTCCTGTTGAGAATTTCACTTAACAAATGACTTGTGTCTGGTCCAGCCATACTGGGGCCAAGCCTGAACAGAATAAAATGGAATGGATAAATCTGGATATACTAAATATCTGTGTGGCTGACATCCACAGATGTGATTTCACTGTCGTGGAGATTTTGATCTGCAACAGCAAGGGTCATTGTGACATCGATAAAGACACTCCTGGCAAGTTTCAAGAGAACAGAAGGATCCGTGAAGTAGGGATAGAGCAGGGAGGGAGACAAAGATCCTATTCATTATCTCCAGCACCATACCAGTGTCTACATACGTGTTCACGTCACGTTTCTATGATCTGTGGTCAAAAAGAGAATAAACTAATGTAAAATAAATAATGGTTATCTGTGACATCACAGAGTAGGATTAAAATAAACAAATTAAAACAGTGATTTTCAAAACCTTGTTTCTAGTCAGAAGGGGGGTATTTTATTGCTCCCCATGTTACTATGCATCTCATAGTGTTTGAAAATCACAGTTTCTAAAATTAAGTGTTTTAAATTTAATGGTGTCATCGGCTAGAACATTATAACTTTATTTTTTTTTTCTACAAAGCATAGAAATGCTCCATTTTCACATATGTAGAAATATTGTGCTGGAAATAATGAAAATGAGGTTGAAAAGTGGTAGAATTGCCCTTTAACGATTCTTTGGCAGAGTTAAAGAAAGTGGTTTTCTGGATGATGAGGTGTGATGTTGGCATTGGGGAATAAGACATGGTTCAGCACTGATCTTCATTGAGCTGCCTGACTTAGTTCGTTATGGGCTTTGTCTTATCGTACAATGAAAACCAGAATTAATTCCTTTACCTCATCCACTGAGAGATTGGGTTTCACCATAACAAAGGAAGTGTGAGGTCATCACTGCTCTCTTGTTTTCATAGAAGAGATCTTGGTGTTTTTTCAAAATGTAAAATCTCTTGTTTCAGCATAACACCTGCTACCTTATAGGCGTTATCATATATACGTTTTTGGGTATTGTGCCACCCGCCAAGTCTTATTTGACTGATATGAGTAATGTATTCAAGTTATAACGTGAGGACAATTTGCTTGATGCAAGTTTTTCAGACTCTTCACAGTCACTTTCTGTTGGCATTCTGGATGGTGGTTGTTCCTCTTGTGGTTCTGACCCTACAATTACCACTGCAGCTGTAGTGAGTGAGTGTGTGTGCATGCAGTATATGTCAGTGTAAAGCAGGGATGGGCAACTGTTGGCCTGCGGACCAAAAAAAAAATATATATATATATTTAGGAACTCAGTTGGGTCTCAACTTAATGTTGAGAGTTAGAATAATAGAATACACAAAGTGTAAAACTGATACTTTTTCTCTGCGCCTCATGGGCATTAGTTATCACATTTGAATTGCATGAAATTAGGTATAAAATTGCAGGCAACGCCATGACCTGGTCACAAAGCCTAATAATCAACGTACATTTCAATAATCCATAAGAATGGCTGAAGAGAAATATTTAGCAATATTTTTGCCATATTAGGTCAAAAGTTCACTTTTTAATTCAGGTATCAATGATCATTTGCTGTGGGTTTTGTAGTTTCAAGCTTTTATTGTCACGTGCACAAGTACAGTGAAATGCCTTTCTTGGAAGCTATTTCCTAATGCAGTAACCAATATCAATGTAGTGCTATAAAATAAAGTAGAACAAAAACACACAGGAAATAGAAACAAGAACACTGCAAAGTAAGTATGCTATACACAGAGTCAGTGTCTATATCATATTTACAATGTGCAGGGATACAGGAGTGATAGAGGCAGATATGTATAGGAGTAAGGTGACCAGGCTTCAGGATATATGATAACAGAGTGTCAGTGTGCGTGTTATGTGTATGTGAGCAAATTAAGTGCATGTGCTAGAATGTCAGTGGGAGTGAGTGTGTAGAGTTCAGTGAGTGTGTAGAGTTTAGTGAGTCTGCATAGAGTCAGTGCAAAAAAAATAAAAAAGAAGGCAGTCATATTCATATGATCGGCCACATTGAGTTGATCTGTGGAATTAGTGTGGCATCCAGCTGATCCTGGGCCAGCCCTGGCAGCTGCTCCCATGCAGGAAAGGGTGTGCCCTCTCACCCCCGGTCTGACTGACCACTCACAGAAACCGGCCTGGAAATATGGGCTGAGTGGTTTCTTAGCATCAGGGTTATTTTAGTGCTCAGGCCAGAAGACTGTTTGACTGTCTATCGGCCTATGAGTTGTAGTTTAAACTTGACCATGTTGAGAGAGGGTGTGGTGTAGTTTTTCTGCAGACCTGACCTCTGTTTTAGACAATTCAAATCAAATGAAAGGAAAGCCTGAGGTCTGTGACTAAGTGACAGTTTCCTGTGTTTCAGCAGGCCAGACACTCAGTGTGGGCCTTATATTATAACAGAGGAGGTGTTTATGTTATAATGGTATTCTCACTTGTCATATCCTATTTCTCCTCTGTCATCAGGCATTCTAATACAACAGTGGTTCCCAGACTGTGGGGTCGAGAGGTCGGCAGGGGGGGAAGTCAGTTGGGCTTTCAACATACCTTTAAAACTTGTAATAGTAGAAGGCACCAAATTGGGTAGTGCATCTACAGTTTTCGTCTTGTCATGTCAGTCATCGCAGACGTTAAGAGAGATATTTATAACTTGTCTGAAATGTCCAGATCAACTAATCCATTTTAGCTAAAAAAAATGTGGTCGATTTTTTTGCCCATTGATTTTGTTGTAATGTTTGAGGCACTCACTCTTGTCGTGATGTGTGTTTTGTCCTATATTTTAATTGAATGTATTTTTAATTTTTAATCCCAGCCCCCATCCCTGCAGGAGGCCTTTTGTAAACAAGAATTTGTTCTTAACTGACTTGCCTAGTTAAATAAATAAAAAAGTTAAAAATTAAGTCAGATATCACATGAACACTCAACAGGATGTTCGCCAATGATGGAAGGGGGGCCAGAGTGAAAAAGTTTGGGAGCCACTGCAATACATGATTTATTACCCCGCTGGCTCTGTATGTTCTCTCTCCCATCTGGGGAGATGACCCTGGATTGTAGAACTGTGTTGGAACCGGGTTCACAAGAGAATTGGATGTTGTAGCCATAGAAATAGAATGGTCCTATATGTTTTACATCACCAACCATACCACACCTCATTTCCCCAGAAACATGCTGCAGTGCTGGCAAAACGCATACGTCTATGGGGAAAACGTGACACCAAAGATCCAATTGGACTTTTGATATTTTCTTTTGCAGAGAAGGTCCCCGTACTTTTCCTCAAAAAGAAGAGCAAGGATACAAAACAATCTAGGACCAAATCTCCCTCGTGACACTACCCACTATCACAGGCCTCTCACACTCTTTTAGCATTTTAATTGCCCTTAAATTGCCCTTAAGTCCCCTCCATTTCCTTCACAGCCCTCTATATACTCCTTATCTCGACTTGAAGCCTCTTGGAGTATTTAATTGTTCTCCCCCTGCTCTGGGTATAATAGTCTGTAGAGTTATGCCGTATAATTACTAGCCTTAGTGCTAGTCTGTTTGTTTCTGCTCGCTTGCCAAGCAGGCAGTAGGTAGCCTGCCCGTTAAGAGCGTTGGGACACTTACTGAAAGGTCGCTGGTTCGAATACCCGAGCTGACTACCTGAAAAATCTGCCGATGTGCCCATGAGCAAGGCACATAGACCCGAATTGCTCCTGTAAGCGCCACTGGATAAGAGTGTCTGCTAAATTAATGTACATGGAAACACCTTTTGGAATTGTCATGCCAAACATATGTTTGTCTTGACAATGGAGTAGGCAGAAGCACAAACAGATCTGGGACCAGGCTATAAGAATGCATAGGAATTTAACTTACAGTGATTTATAGGATCTATATCAGTTATGGGATGTAAGAGCCTTTATCGCATCCAGTTGGACAGTGTAGTACATGCATTCAAGATAGGGGTCATTATGTTTTAGTGATATAAAAAAGATATATGACTGAACATTTCCTTTGAAATAGACCTCGGCTAGAGCCAATAAAAACATACCATGTAAGAATCTCAAACGATAACGTCGACAAAATAAGACATTTACGATTTACAAATAGGATGGAGTGATAAACCCCTGATCGCCTGAGTCTATTTGAGATGAGGGGCATTAGATGAACCTTAGCTGCACTTAAACCCTCTTCACTCCCTTCTCTCAGCAATCATCCTACTAGCAGGACGGAACACATGCAAAACAGTCTGGATGGAAGAGTGACTCTTTACCACAAACAGTCCTTTAAATCAAATCAAGTTATATTTTCACATACACATGGTTAGCAGATGTTAATGCGAGTGTAGCGAAATGCTTGTGCTTCTAGTTCCGACAATGCAGTAATAAACAACGAGTAATCTAACCTAACAATTCCACAACTACTACCTTATACACACAAGTGTAAAGGGATGAAGAATATGTACATAAAGATTTATGAATGAGTGATGGTACAGAACGGCATAGGCAAGATGCAGTAGATGGTATCGAGTACAGTATATACATATGAGATGAGTAATGTAGGGTATGTAAACATTATATTAAGTGGCATTGTTTAAAGTGGCTAGTGATACATTTTTTACATCAATTTCCATTATTAAAGTGGCTGGAAATGAGTCAGTATGTTGGCAGCAGCCACTCAATGTTAGTGGTGGCTGTTTAACAGTCTGATGGCCTTGAGATAGAAGCTGTTTTTCAGTCTCTCGGTCCCTGCTTTGATGCACCTGTACTGACCTCGCCTTCTGGATGAAAAAGGGGGGAACAGGCAGTGGCTCGGGTGGTTGTTGTCCTTGATGATCTTTATGGCCTTCCTGTGACATCGGGTGGTGTAGGTGTCCTGGAGGGCAGGTAGTTTGCCCCCGGTGATGCGTTGTGCAGACCTCACTACCCTCTGGAGAGCCTTACGGTTGTGGGCGGAGCAGTTGCCGTACCAGGCGGTGATACAGCCCGACAGGATGCTCTCGATTGTGCATCTGTAGAAGTTTGTGAGTGCTTTTGGTGACAAGCCGAAGTGAGACCTCTTCCTCCACCTCCTGCCCTCTTATCAGAATCCTCTAGACAGGCAGGCTCCTCTTGTTGGCTTGGTGATAAGCCAGTGATTTAAGTACCGATGGCCTTGAGAGTTTTACTCTAGACCACTGAACTGATCAGAGCTGGCCAACTACAGCCCTGCTCCCTCCACACCCCTCCCTTCCAAAACATGACCACTTATTGCAATGCAGACCATCACAGATAGAATAAAGCTATACATATTGTGGCAATGCATTGCTGTTGCTATGTTTTACATAACACAAGAGGCACCTTATAACAATGACCACCTTGTATTTGATGCAGTCTGTTTTCCAACGCCCATATTCAGCAGTCATGTTTCATTGATGCTGTAATGAAACAAAAGATGGCACATCAAGAAGAAATATCGTATTCGGAGTGCGTGCAAATATCAGACAAAATGAGACCTGACAAATATGGGTGGTGCCAGTATGGTCAACACATTGCTAGTAATACTCATCCTGTGGCCGTGGTTTGATGAGGGCTTTGGATAGAATATCACTAATCGCTGGTGAAGTGATCACTAGAACCACATTTTTTAGGTGTTGTGAATGAATGCAATTTCATGGTTTGAGCAGCTGGCCTGTGTTTTTCCCCCAGTCTACTAATTTTAGTGTGTGAGGTATGCCAACTTAACCGATAGGTTATATCACCAACACCTACTTTATGTCTCCTACCCACCCACACAAACACTTGTGGCCACCATAGAATCCGATCATTGCCAACACACATTCCACTTGCAGGTTATTTCAGTGTTTGGTTTAGCGTTCTATTTATATACTAAACATAGGCTTCTTTTCAGATTTGTCAGAGACAAGCCACATGGACACAAACTGCTGGCTAGTGTTTGTCAAGCACCAGATTATTCACTTAGGGTTAACTATACCTAAACGTTCTGAACAGTTTAAATGAATGAAGTGATTTGACTCAAAAAAATGGCAGTTTATATGAAATGAACACCTGTTTGTGCCAGCCAGGGTTGATTCCACCCAGTAGGTGCAACAACAAAATCGGCTACCAAAAATGGCCATGTTCTGAGTTGGAGTTCTATCACACACGGTATACGATTACAACAAACATCTCTTTCTCTCGCTGATCTAGTAAGAAAATTCCAACGTGACCAGACTGCAGACTGTGTTACTACCCGCCTGTTACCCAAGTCAGTTTGATCTGCTCAACAACAGTTCTTTTCAGAGAGAATTTGCAGCAGCCGTGCTGACCACGGCATGTTCGTGGTGATTCCACCGGGAAGAGTGAGATTCACAGATGGAATCTCTTTGCTTTTTTGTTTGCCATATGCCTACCGATATTCGAAAACGTCCTTTCGTCTACTGAAAGCAAGAGACAAAACATGAAATGTATACAGTACAGGAAGGTTCCCAAATGTAGGGTTAGAAGAGACACTCCGTTTGAAAAAACAACAACACGTGCGGTAACGTTCATATAGTAAATGTGACGTCATGAACACACCCCCCCTTTCAGAGTCGGACGAAAAATTCTGAATCATGTCTGATGTCTGATGTCTGAATCAGGAAAGCAAGTTCATCAGTTAAAAACTCATCATGTAATGACGACGTTGACAATAAGTGAGATTGTCAACATTGGCTGGGGTGTTTATGGGCATATTCAATATCTCCCTATCCCAGTCTGCTATCCCCACATGCTTCAAGATGGCCACCATTGTTCCTGTACCCAAGAAGGCAAAGGTAACTGAATATAATGGCTATCGCCCCATACCTGCCACCCTAGACCAACTTCAATTTGCTTACAGCCACAGTAGATCCACAGACGATGCAATCGCCATCACTCTGCACACTGCCCTATCCCATTTGGACAAGAGGAATACCTATGTAAGAATGCTGTTCATTGACTATAGCTCAGCATTCAACACCATAGTACCCTCCAAACTCATCATTAAGATTGAGGCCCTGGGTCTGATCCTCAACACTGGGGCCCCACAAGGGTGCATGCTCAGCCCCCTCCTGTACTCCCTGTTCACCCATGGCTGCATGGCCAGGCACGCCTCCAACTCAATCATCAAGTTTGCAAACAACACAACAGTAGTAGACTTGATTACCAACGATGACGAATGTGAATGTGGTGCCTGGAAAACAACCTCTCACTCAACGTCAACAAAACAAAGGAGATGATCGTGGACTTCAGGAAACAGCAGAGGGTGCACCCCCCCTATCTACACCGACAGGACTGCAGTGGAGAAGGTGGAAAGCTTCAAGTTCCTTGGTGTACACATCACTGACAAACTTAAATGGACCACCCACACAAACAGTGTGGTGATGAAGGCACAACAGAGCCTCTTCAACCTCAGGAGGCTAAAGAAATTGGCTTGTCACCTAAAACGCTCACAAACTTTTACACATGCACATCTGAAAGCATCCTGTCGAGCTGTATCACCGCCTGGTACGGCAGCTGCTATGCCCACAACCGTAAGGCTCTCCAGAGGGTAGTGAGGTCTGTCCATTGCATTACCGGGGGCAAACTACCTGGCCTCCAGGACACCTACAGCACCCGATGTCACAGTAAGGCCTAAAAGATCATCAAGGACATCAACCACCTGAGCCACTGCCTGTTCACCCCGCTATCATCCAGAAGGCAAGGTCAGTACAGGTGCATCAAAGCTTGGACCGAGAGATTGAAAAACAGCTTCTATCTCAAGGTCATCAGACTGTTAAACAGCCATCACTAGCACATTAGAGGCTGCTGCCTATAGGCATAGACTAGAAATCACTGGCCACTTTAAGGAATGTAACACTAGTCACTTAATAATGTTTACATATCTGGCATTACTCATCTCATATGTCTATACTGTATTCTAAACTATTCGACGGTATCTTAGTCACTTAATGTTTACGTATCTGTCATTACTCATCTCATACGGTTTTCTATACTATTCTACGGTATCTCATTCACTTAATAATGTTTACATATCTTGTATTACTTATCTCATATGTATATACTGTTTTCTATACTATTCTACGGTATCTTAGTCCGTTCCACTCTGACATCGCTCGTCCATATGTATATAGTCTTAATTCATTTCTACTTAGAGTTGTGTGTATTGGGTATACGTTGTGTAATTTGTAAGATATTACTTGTTAGATATTACTGCACTGTCGGAGCTAGAAGCACAAGCATTTCGCTACACCAGCTATAACATCTGCTAATCACGTGTATGTGACCAATACAACTGGATTTGATTAGATTTGATGATAATACACAAAATAGTCCAATGCATATAACAAAAAAGAAAAATTGTTAATATTCAAAGTTGACCTAACCTCATGTTTTATCTTCTGAAGGCTGAGGGATGGGTCTAGAGAAATGTAACCACTCTCAAATTCATAGTCAGAGCTATAGATGCAACTGTTTGGCCATAATGACCATCATAACGATGGTTTGGAGGAATAGGGGGAGGCTTGCAAGCCGAAGAACACCATCCCAACCATGAAGCACGGGGGTGGCAGCATTGTGTTGTGGGGGTGCTTTGCTGCAGGAGGGACTGGTGCACTTCGCAAAATAAATGGCATCATGAGGGAGGAAAATTTTGTGGATATATTGAAGCAACATCTCAAGACATCAGCCAGGAAGTTAAAGCTTGGTCACAAATGGGTCTTCCAAATGGACAATGACCCCAAGCATACTTCCAAAGTTGTGGCAAAATGGCTTAAGGACAACAAAGTCAAGGTATTGGAGTGGCTATCACAATTCCCTGACCTCAATCCTATAGAACATTTGTGGGCAGAACTGAAAAAGTGTGTGCGAGCAAGGGGGCCTACTAACCTGACTCTGTTACACCAGCTCTGTCAGGGGGAATGGGCCAACATTCACCCAACTTATTGTGGGAAGCTTGTGGAAGGCTTCCTGAAATGTTTGACCCAAGTTAAACAATTTAAAGGCAATGCTACCAAATACTAATTGAGTGTATGCAAAGTTCTGACCCACTGGGAATGTGATGAAAGAAATAAAAGCTGAAATAAATAATTCTCTCTACTATTATTCTGACATTTCACATTCTTAAAATAAAGTGGTGATCCAAACTTGCCTAAGACAGGCAATTCTTTTTAGGATTAAACGTCAGGAATTGTGAAAAACTGAGTTTAAATGAGTTTGGCTAAGGTGTGTGTAAACTTTGGACATCAACTGTATATTTTAGTATTTTGATCATTTGTGCAATTCATACAATCCCTCAAAAATGTGCGTGTCAGCAGTCAAATTTTGAAAATAAAGCTTGATGTACAACTTTATCTCGCAACTGTATTCTATACAGAAACGCACAATAAAAAAATCTAACACATGGACAATGTTCTGTGCACATAAAACACAACACTGCTGACATAAACGAGAAGGCTTGGAGGTTGCAACCAATGCTAGCCAGCATCTGTATGACACTGGATGGCGACAGGCCAGCAGAACTAACAATGGAATCTAGCTAGCATAGACATCTCCAGCACCACACATAGACAACATCTCCAGCACCACTCATGTAAAACACCTCCTGACTTAGATAGATGAACTGGCAACTAACCATCTCAATAACTCACAAGCAATTGCCATGCGATAAACAAACAAATTACAAAAATGACAGCAACAGATCATGACCAGACTGCACTGAGAAATGTCCCAAACCGAACAAAACACTTTCTGCTTTCAGCCCCCTACTCAAAGTACTTTAAAAGAAAACCAACCAGACGCAACTAAACAAAATGTCCAGTGGGGGGCTCTACATCACAACGTGCAATCAAAACCTGAATGAGGCTACGGCCACACATGGAAAATTGAAAACGGATGAAATCGTATATGCATTCGTGTTGAATCGGTAATTTCTGTCATTTCCAAACACAAAATCTCTATATGGCTCCGGCCTGAGAAGCAGAATAACCAGATGCATTGTGGCCTCAAGCAGAGTGATGTCCCCACATGTGTTATCTGATAACCACGGAGGTCCTCAGAGATTGGTCCCTCCTAATCCCAGATGATTTCAAATCCACATTGAGTTATTTGTTTGGGATAATGTTTCAGCAGAATGTTGTGGAACATATGCTGTGCTGTAAGTAGCTTTGGGAACTGCTCACAACTTTGGATCCAAGAGACAGAACATTGCAGTCCGTGGGATATGCAAGACAAGGAGAGGAGGAGGAGGAGGAGGAGGAGGAGAGAAAAGCAAAGCGGCAGACAAACAAGAAATCCTCAAGGCCTTTCTAGGTTGTTGTATTGTGATAAGACTGTGGTCCAGCCAACACACGTCTTACGTGTGTGTGTGTGTGTGTGTGTGTGTGTGTGTGTGTGTGTGTGTGTGTGTGTGTGTGTGTGTGTGCGCAGGTGCATGCATGGGTGCGTGCAGGTGCAGTTGTAGGAAAAAAGGAGTTCAAAAGTTGAAATGCATGCCAGCATTCCCTCATGGCCAGAGATATGTTAATGCTATGTTCACTTTCAGCCCACAATATCCAAACCATTGCATTGAGTAATACACACTCAGTTCAGGATTATGCAGTAACCAAAAGCCAGGGTTGGGGAGTAGTGAACTACATGTAGTTCAACTAGTAATTTAACTACATTTTGCATTAGCTTTGTGATAGTTTAGCAAAATTCTAATCTTGGTAGTGTTTTCAGAAGAGAATGACTTTTGTTTTGCCATGGGTGTAGCTACCTACTGAAGTTTTTTTGCAAAAAGAAAATATGGGTGATGTAGGCAAGAATTTCCTTTATTTTTCAGCATAAGACCTGCCTAATTCTCACTTTAAACTGATTTGTGTTTAATGGGCTAAATTATACATTTTGTTAACATCTGACTCCAGAGTGCTCTGTTCTTCCAATTTGTAGTCCATGACATTTCAGATTTAGATATGATAATTTAGTAGTTTTGATGTAGTGAACTACATTTTCAAAGTAACTTTAGTTAAGTCAACTATATTTGTCTTAAGGCTAGCTTTAGTGTAGCTTAACTTCCACCCGTGAGAAGTAATTTGAAGTAGCTTCCCCAACTCTGCCTAAAGCAGATGCTTGATTTGTTTATAATGTGACCGAGTGGGTTCCGGCATGCACCTTCTGATTGACACTGACTTGATCTGTGTCACTGACTCACTGTGTTTTGGACAGCGATGCGGTATCATGTGAATGGACAGCAGCATGATGAGAGGCCATCACACAGGACCCCCAGAGAACCGTGGCTGGGTGACGCCAGGGTGGCCAGGGAAGTACTGGGAGGAGGACTGACCATCGACACCCTACCAGACAACATGACACACTTAGTGGTGAGTGGCGCTGGGGAAGTTGTCCAACAACACACTAGTGTGGACAAGATGTGTACGTACAGTATGTCAATGCGAGATTCACTTGTTCCAGTTGTGGTGGTAGAATACTGCTCCCTGCTGGCCTTATATAAAACAAATCAATGTTGAAACGCATTAGACTGCAGCAACCTTGCTGCTGAAATGTACAATCCAAGACATTCAAGGATATCCTAAGGTTTCTAAAAGCGTATCCGCATAACTTATTTAGTATGCACCCTGCATTCTTCATATTTAGTATCCCTCTCTTTTGATACTACTATGTAATAAACTGGAGACTGGAACTCAATGTAGAATGTGTGTTTGTTTGTTTATGTGGGCTTGCATTCAAATGTTGCTTTCACTGTTAACCCTGTTGTTCATTATAACATTTCATCTCCACTCCCTCTCACACCATTATTCTATCTCTCCCATCTCATCCTGCAACTTCTCCTCTTGCACTCACCTCTACTGTTTCCATAACAGGAGGACGCTGGTAGGTATTACTCATGGCGTAGTTTTGGTCCCGATGACCCGCGCACAGATGAACTCTGGGTAGATCTAAACGACCTAGGACATGGCCAAGTCAGAATGCATGGCATTTTGTCCAATACACACAGACAGGCTGCGGTGAGTTATACACTTAGATACACACACACACACACACACACACACACACACACACACACACACACACACACACACACACACACACCTACGCTCATGCACATTTAATTTCCCTCCCTCTCTCTCTTCCTCCTATTCCAGAAGGTTGCCCTCTCATTTGACTTCCCCTTCTATGGACATTATTTGAGGCAGATTACCATAGCAACAGGAGGTACATTTCATTATTCTTTCGACACATGGCAAGTTGTTCAAACTCAGATGGAGCCACTTATCACATTTCTTCTTTTCTACTTCCTGCTTGTTACTTACGTTAAGCATAGAAGGAGTGAACTATTGTAACTACCAGTTGGCACTTGGCATGCATCTCCATAGAACCCTGACCTCTGACCTTCTTCAGGGTTTATTTTCATGGGAGCGGTCACACACCGCATGCTGACAGCAACACAGTACATCGCTCCACTCATGGCCAACTTTGACCCCAGCTTCTCTAAGGAGTCTACTGTGCAGTACCTGGACAATGGTAAGCCGTAGAGTAACATTAAGACAGCGCTTGTTATTTGACTTTTGACCCTTGGTTGACCTCGGTGTGACCTGTCCTGTGCTGACCCCAGGTGAGGTGTTTGTGGTGCAGTGGGAGCGGGTGAGACTCCATGGGAGGGAGGCAGAGGGGGCATACACCTTCCAGGCTGCCCTGCACCTCACAGGGACCATCACCTTCAGCTACAGAGATGTGAGAGAGACTTACAACATGCACACTTATGAACCTTGTACAACATGTCTCTGATTTGAATGTATTTGAATGCCTGTATCTAAACGCCAGGCACACTCTGTCAATTCTTCTCTACCTGTCTCTCTCGCTCTTTCAGATACCTTTGCCAGTGGAGGTGATAAGTTCTGCTGAGCACCAAGTGAAGGCAGGGTTGTCAGATGCATTCATGGTGAACCTGCCTTCCCCTCAATCCTCAGGTTAGAAGCAAGGGTTCCCTTAACCCACATCCAGGTTGGCAAGTCTTTGATGTCAAGGACTTTTGCTAAAATGATCTGAAATTATATCTCTCACATAGATGCCCAACGTCGGCTCTACGAGTACCATCGGGTGGACATCGATACAACTAAGATCACCAACAACTCTGCCTTTGAGTTCACTGCATTGCCTAGTAAGCAACTAATCTCTATCCCTCATACAGGCCTCTCAGACATTTCATCCTCAATATCAGTCACAGGCACAGCGTAGTATAATGTTATTGCCAATGCCAATCATGTCGCTACAGAATCAAAACCCAGGTCTCTGTCTCTCCCTCCCTCTGTCCAGCCTGTCTGCAGCATGACAGCTGTGAACTCTGCCTCTCGTCCAACCTAACCTCTGGCTGTACCTGGTGCAACGTCCTCCAGAGGTGAGCAGGAGAGGAGTGTAGGTCGCTATCTGAATAAAGGAGCCCTTGTTTCTTTGTGTTTGACATCTGTGTCTGTTTCAGGTGCTCAGACGGAATGGACAGACACAGGCAGGAGTGGCTGGACTACGCCTGTTCAGAAGAGGTAGAATTGGACAATGTCAATGAACGTTCACATACTTTACATGTACTGTACATCAAATGTAAATCACAGTCTAAGCTTCCTCTGTTAAAACCACAATTCTCATCCATTATATGGACAGGCAAAAGATGTCACCTGTGAGGATTATTCCAAGGGGGGACCAGACAGCTCTATTGACCCTTCAGTTCCCTCAGACTCTGAGGTCACCACACCCCTGGGGCCCCTACCAGAAGGCCCTTCCACAGAGAGTAAGTCAAGTGTGTAAATGAGTGTGCCTGGGAGGGTTTATATCGGAGTATCAGAGTTCAACTGTGCCTGCAGCAGTGTTAAACAGAGCAAGAACAATGATGCCATAGTAATGCTCTAGCTCTCAGTGTCTGTTTTTAGCCAGTGCCTACAGTAATCTGAGTGTTCTTAGAACATGCAAAGAAATTGCACAGAAATGGAGTTCAGGAAAATAACAATGGAAGCAGTTTGAGTCCTAACTGTTCAATATTCAAACTGATCCTAAATTTGATCTTCCTGCAGATAACACCAAACGTGTGATTCTATACAATGGTAAAGGTGGGTGGATCTTGATTCCCTTTGAATTGTGTGTATGGAGCTATGTTACAGGATTTTGATTGTACATTGTCTCTCTTTCCTGGTTAGACGTGAAGACAGGCCCTCCGAGACAACACGACGGGTCAGCTCACACGGGAGTTATAGCAGGTGTAGTAGCTGCATTGGTGCTACTGCTGGCTCTGACACTGCTGGCTCTTTACATCAACTCTCATCCTTCTGCTGCCTCACCACTCTACATCCTACAGGTTAGTAACACTATCAGGGCTCACATTCAACCAGCTCTGTCAGTCTGTGTCCTGCTAGATGTAGACTTCTACTCCCATTCTCTTGAACCTTTTCAAAACAATGACCTGTTTGATCTTATTTCAATAGCGACGCAACAGCTACTCCATGAAGTTCAGGAAGCAGCGATTCCACTCCAACTACGTAGAGGTAGAGGTGGAGGTCGAAGGTCACGAGAAGGAGGGGATCATGGAAGCTGGACAGTGCTGACCGGACTGAGGAGCAACTGGATGAAGAGGAGAGAAAAACGAGTTTGTAGGAGAGGAAGGAGAGAGCTTAGAGCTACACACACATTCCCTACTCCATTACACAAATAATATTTTTCTGTTCATTCATTTTTCAATAATCACTTCAATATAGTCCCTGTCTTTGTTGGCAAAAATATTGTATATACTTTTTGGTGGACAAAGTCTTAAACTCTTCTCGTACACATCCGTGACTCAGGTTTTCGGGAAAGGGACAAATGAGAAGAGGCCACTTTTAGGCTTTGCTAGAATTTCTTTGTTGAGTTCCAAGTTTCTCAGCAGGTACGGCTTGCTGTCTCACCATTTACCACACACCTCCATGGGATGTGTAACTGGAATAAACTGTGATACATTATGGCTATCAACATCCATGGAAAAAACACTATAAAGGATTCTGTATCCCTGCACTTCCATGACAAGAACGAAGACCAGTTGACGATGTTCTTCAATGATAATCTCTGTACAGTTCATGTTTGAATGTTTTGTTCCTGTATTGCTTTTTTTTTTATATACCAGTCAAAAGTTCAGACACACCTACTCATTCAAGGATTTTTCTTTATTTTGACTATTTTCTACGTTGTAGAATACTAGCAAGACATCACAACTATGAAGTAACACATATGGAATCATGTAGTAACCAAAAAAAGTGTTAAAAAAAATCTAAATCTATTTTATATTCTTCAAAGTAGCCACCCTTTGCCTGGATGACAGCTTGGTACACTCTCAAGGCAAAGGGTGGCTACTTTGAAGAATATAAAATATAACATGTATTTTGTATAACACTTTTTTGGTTACTACATGATTCCATATGTGTTACTTCATAGTTGTGATGTCTTGCTAGTATTCTACAATGTAGAAAATAGTCAAAATAAAGTCAACCCTTGAATGAGTAGGTGTGTCCAAACTTTTGACTGGTACTGTGTATGCCAAGAATGTATTTCATAAATTGATCAGAGGCAATTCAATGCTCTTCATACATGACTTTGACCTTCCAAATTAACCCCAGATTGAGGATCATGTTTTGAAATGCAGTAATTTGAAAGAATAAAGCCATTAGAAAGAATAATGTGTAATTATAATGTCAATCAGAAAAGGAGAAAACTCAAAGTGGGCCTATAATCTCTGCATCCTGACCAGTGAAACCAATTCTGATTTGTGACAGCAGATGTCACCCAAACCAAACTCATTTGCAACTGTATTCCATGTAGGCCTTCACAGCAGCCTACATACATATTGTAGCAGATGGCATGATCATCATGTGGAATAAAAAGCTTTGGCGTGTATTCTACATACATTTTCTGTATGTCATGTTCACGATGTTGTCGTGCGCCTGTTCCACTGTGATGGTGGTTTCCACTAGATAGCACAGCCACAAAGTAAAATTGGCTTTATCAAACAAATTCATAACAACACAAAATTAGTTTGTTGGTCTTAATTGAGGATTAGGGTTAGACATAAGGTTATCAGTGTGGTTAAATTGAGGGATAAGGTTGGGTTTAGGTTTAAAATCAAATTGGAAGAATATACATTTTAGAAATAGGCGGAGTTTACGACTTTGTGGCTGTGGTAACTAGTGACGACCAGTGATGGTGGTGTGATAAATCTAGTTCCGCATTCCATGGAATCAACCAACTGAAAAGCATTGAGTATTGCTATTTGCGTTGGATTTCAGTATCAAATATAGTATACGCTGATCGATCTCCATAGATTGATATCTGATCACGGGATTTATCCAATTATTAACGTCGCCTCTGAAATCAAGCGTCTCCTTCTGGGACCGCCCCCTTTCCTTTCTCCTCGGGAGCGCGGCATTGGAAAGAGAGGCGCCGTGCCCGCGCTTTACGTCTCTGGTTCGTGTACTGACAGCCAGCTGTGCGGATAGAACGACAACAATCTACGGGATTTGATCAGTCCAGCCGTCAAACTTGACCCGTATTGTTTGGGAAGAACACTTTTACTTGACAGATATTTTTGTTTTTATCGTTTAATTTATCCGACTACACAGCATTCCTCAAACATGAATCCGTCGTGTGGCAGATGTGGCACAATCGTGTACCCCACGGAAAAAGTGAATTGTCTGGACAAGGTAAGGAAACAAATATTTGTAACCAAACATTTGAATTCGCAGGCCCCTGCTTATGTTTGTGTATTATACATTCCATTTTCAATACAAATGTCTTTAGCGTGTTTAATGATTTGTGATGCCTGGGCAGGTAGGCTAACTAACATTAGCTAGATAGCACGTTACCTGTCTGTGTGGATGTGATTGTGAAAGACTAATAACGTTAGCTAGCTTGCTCTTTTGTTTTGTTGAACGTTTAGCTAACTAGCTAATTAGGTTTACTAGTTAGTTATGTTATCTAGCTAACTAGACGTTTAAATTCTGATATTTTTATTTCACATTTGCCACGTTGGATTTTCACAGATTTCAATGCTTGAACGAAGTGTTTCCTGTTTTCACCACAAACAAGCCAGTTTCGCTCGCTGCGTTAACGTCTGGTTAGCTAGCTAACGTTATCAACGACAGAAATGTCAGCATTGCCATCAGCCAAATATAAGACCAGTCAGTGTCAGATTGTGATTGATGCCATACAACGATCGATTATGATTAACTAGTTTGCTGGTCACTAAAGATGGACTTTTACTCCATTGCATTGTGAAATCTATCTTATCTCTTAGGTTAGCCCAAATTGTTCATTTCAGTTCTAGCTAGCGAAATTAATGAGTATGTTCGTGATTTCAAAGTTAGTTGCTAACGTTAGTTTCAGTTCTCACCAAATCCAGAAATAAACATGTGACGCGTTACCATCGCGAATTTCATAGACATAACTTCCTGGTGTAATTTGTGTCGGTGTCAATTTGACTCAAGCTAAGCATCTTGGTTTTTCAGGTTGGGACAATAATTTGGGGTTGTTCAATTGCAATACAGTGCCTTATCAAAGTCCAGTGTTTACTAGCAGCTCACACAAGCTACTCCGGATAAGGAAGTGTAATCTTATCAGGGTGTGGAAGATTTAAAACTCAAAGGGAACAGAGCCATGCTTCACACATTAAGGGAAATTGTCAATACTTTAAAAAAAAGTAAACACAATGTCACAACATCCATCCGTGAGGGCTTTGTGTGCACGCCCAAGCTAGCAAGTGTAATATAAAACAGTCACTCTACTATTGTGGTCTTGTCTGTTTAGTCTCTTGTCACTCAGTACTGCAGTAACACATGTTCTGCAGCATGTTGTCTTGTGTAGCTCATTGTTATTTATGCTGTCAACAGAAACGACACTACCTTTATGGCACATGTAGCCAAGTGGTTAGAGCGTTGGACTAGTAACCGAAAGGTTGCTGGATCGAATCCCCGAGCTGACAAGAAAAAAAAAATCTGACTGTCTGCCCCTGAGCAAGGCAGTTAACCCACTTTTCCCCGGGCATGGTAGACGTGGTTGTCAATTATGGCAGCCCACCTGAACCTCTCTGATTCAGAGGGGTTGGGTTAAATGCGGAAGACACATTTCAGTTGAATACCTAGTCAGTTGTACAACTGAATGCATCTCCCTTTCACTCTTGTCAATCAAGCTGAACCACACAATCCCTGTACCCACTTCTTTTTGCACACAGGATAGGCTAAGGCTATAATAATCACATATTCTCATGTGGTCCCTCTTTGTGTAATTTGAAGGTCCGTTACTTTTGCTGCCAGAGCGCACTGAGCAGAGTGCAC
This sequence comes from Oncorhynchus nerka, assembly GCF_034236695.1. Classification (NCBI taxonomy): domain Eukaryota; kingdom Metazoa; phylum Chordata; class Actinopteri; order Salmoniformes; family Salmonidae; genus Oncorhynchus; species Oncorhynchus nerka. The sequence continues at coordinate 10,026,994 of NC_088421.1, read as the reverse complement.
ATTGCATGACTTTAGTGGAGGATGTGGGCGGGGTCACCCTTTGTGGTGAGAGAAGGATGCATAGGCATTTTCTACACACTCTCAGCCAAGTGATGCCGGGGGGGGGGGGGGGGTACAAATTGTCTACTGGACATTGGGAAGGCCTTGTGGAGTCGTAATGGGTGTAATCTATTTGGGTCGATAGATGGAGCGTCTGGTGAGAGATGATAGCGCACATTACCAGACATCAGAGATGCCAATACTTGTGTGCACTGCACGCCCATGGGTTTGAACTCCTCATACTCCCTGTTGCGAAAGAACAAGGCCCTATTTATTGTTGTCCAACAGGATGGAGATGAAATTGACAACCCTGACCTTGGATTGAAATGTAGATCCTAAAATAAAACTATCCCGTACATATTCATGTAAACTGTTTCTGGGTGTTCTGGCTAGAAATCAGGTGAACTGAACATTAAGCAGAACCGCCGCCGTGTTCTCTGGAAAATCGTGAGCACGCTGCCCCGAAGCAGCGCACATTCCGGCAGACAGACACTCCCATAAAAATTTGCTCTGTCAGAGGCCTGCTGTGCTGCCTGTCTCCCCCTCTGAGCCCAGGGAGCGTCTGTCTTAGCTGCTATTCCGCATCAGCGCTCTCCTCCTCAGACATGAAAACAACCTCCCTATTCCCCTTCTGGGCACTGGCTGCCCTTCTCGTTTGTTTAAACCAGACGAGGCCAGCCGTGACAGGCGGCAGTTTTTCCAGTCTGGTTCAGGTGAAGGCAGCCAGGGTAGTCAAGGCTGCAGCGTGCGGTTCCCTCGGCGACCGCTGAATACTTGCTTACCTGACAAACTGTCTTGTGTAATGTATGGGGCTGTGCTGTGGAGAAGCTGGGTCATAGATGCTAGTTTGTCTGCCACCCTGCATTTCATTATAGTCTGACGGGGCTGGGATCTGCAGGAGGGGGCACCTGAAGTTGAGGGGTAAAGACAGGAAATGTTATGTGAGATTTAAGAGATTAGGCATACTTATCTGTCTTGCTTTCAATATGTTGACGTTGCCTGTTAGTAGTGCAGTACTATGCTTCAGAGGTTTTTGACAAGTCCTCCTAGCTATCGAAACAGATGAGTGATCTTGAGGACCAGGGGCTTCACTGTAAGGGTTATGTTAACTGCAGGAGATGGGATTTTGCCAGATAGTAGGTTATTCATAACCATAGTGCCGACTGTACACACTATGCAAACCTGGTTTAACCAAGCCTGGAAACATGGCTGTGTGCGTATTGGATTTGTTTGACTGTGTGCAAGACGGATGATAATGTGTGCATCTGTGTTTCTGCGTTCTGGGAGTCTCTGTTATATTGATGGAATGATTTCCTGTGTGGGAGATTCTGTATACAGGTAAACGCATACTCAATATGTGCCTTCTACCCTGTGTCTGTGACTCGTGCCTATACTTTTTTTTCATTTGGATGGAGGTTCTCTCTCTCTCCCTATGGGCAACCCGTTCTGCAAGGACTCTGCCTGCCTGCTTTATCAATATTTCATTGACATAAATACCACTATACGTCTGCTCTGTGGCTTCAAACGTGTGTACCTGGGTGTGAGCGGCCCAGGCAGTAGGGTGAAGGCTTTATCTGTTTCTGCCCAGCATGGAAGAAGCTCTCCTCTTTGAAAAGCAGAACCCCCCCGCAGGTAGAGGGGGAGAGTAGGGAGAGAGAAACCCGTGATCTTCTTCAACTCTGGAAGAAGGGCTGGTTCAGGGAGGGGAAGTGTGCACATAAGGCCACAAAGAAGAATAAAACACAGTCTCTTGTCTCCTGTTCCGACTCAAATATCGTCTCTTAACGTGCAAGGTAACATGTCGGAACGCGTAGATAAGCTAACTTGATAAAAGCTCTTTAAAAAGATCATTCAATGTCATAGCCTTGGATTTTTGGTTTAGGACTCAGTTTTACTGATTTTCTATATATAAGCCGTAGCTTACATTAGGGCTAGGCGGTATACCGTATTTTACTATATACCGGTATTGATGCATGGACCGGTTTGGGTTTTTACTTTACCTTCTATAACGGTATTTGAATGTTTGGTCTGTTAAATGTGATATGCAGTGTGTGACGTCCATTTTTATAGTTTACTCCGCTACTTGAGTCATCCCTCTCCGCTCTCTCTCTCTCTCTCCACGCCGCTTTCCACACAGACCTAGTCCCACCCCATGTCACTCAAGGAGTGCATTTGTTGTTGCTTGACCACGGGACACTTTCGTTCAGTCTGTATGGTCAATGCGGCACATGCAACAATGTTTCCAATTTGATCTTAATATAAATCCACAAGTGTTGTATAATTACAATATTAGTTTCTTTCTTACATCTGCAAACAGCTAGTTTGTATTTTCTTAGCAAGTTAAGCTAAATTGTGTTAGCCACTTATGCTAATTGCTAGTTAGCTGGCTAGTGCTGGTGGAGGCCTAAATCAGCAAGTTGTTTGTGCAACAGTGTCTTCTAAATCAAAGAGGAATATGCGAAGCATATTATGTGCATGTTGGCTATATGAATAAAGATTTAATGTAGCCAAAAATTATAGGGTCCCCTAGGAAACGTGTAACATAACTTTGGTTCCTACCCTGTCACAATAACTCATCCATGCCATTTTCATTCGTTGTCATGTCAAACATCACTGTATTCAAAGTGACCACTATTATTTCTATTCTAACTATAGAATTATAATAAACATTATATTTCCATGATTCCAAAAGTTCACCCAAGTGTTTTGATCTAGAATGTATGTGTTGCCACCCTAGGGTCGGTCACACACTACTCATAAAGTCCATTTTCAACTTGAATTAAATCAAAAACATAAAATACAGTCAGATTTGAAAAATAGCATATGATATTTTGGTCAAATCGCCCAGCCCTAGCTTACATGCTGACCACACCGCTTGCGTCGCAAAATACTTGTACACGTACATGTTCTTCAATCATTGCACCCACACTGCTCGCGTGTGCCAACGAGCATCTGCGTTGCCAGGAGCTAAAATAGAAGTCAGTTCTATTTGTGACTGAACACGGTGCAAGTCCTGCCTCTCCCATCTCCTCATTGGTTTATAGAAGCAGATACCCATGTGCCATCCCCTCATTGGTTATACCCATGTGGGTAATTTGAAAGAGGAACTGAGGTTGGTCAGTCATGGTAATACACCTTTTAGTCATGGTATGGTAATGGCATGGTATGTTCAGTCATGGTAATACACCCACTGGCTACAGGTTATCCACTCGTAGCTAGCGCTCCAGCAGGTATATCTCACTGGTCACCCCAAAAGCCAATTCCTGCACCTGTACATAGCCCACCTGTAAACAGCCCATCTATCGACCTACCTCATCCCCATACTGTATTTATTTATTTATCTTGCTCCTTTTTACCCCAGTATCTCTACTTCTGCACATCTACCATTCCAGTGTTTTAATTGCCACCATGGCCTATTTATTGCCCTTATCTTACCTCATTTGCACTCACTATATGCAGACTTTTTGTTTTCTTTTGTTCTACTGTATTATTGACTATGTTTTGTTTATTCCATGTGTAACTCTGTGTTGTTGTATGTGTCGAATTGATTTGCTTTATCTTGGCCAGGTCGCAGTTGCAAATGAGAACTTGTTCTCAACTAGCCTATAACAATTCAACGTTTATATCCCAGGACAAATTAGCTAGCAACTGCAAGCTAGCTAGCTAAATTGCCATAAATGTTTAATGCTTTTCGACCTGCCCCCAAATTAATATAATTGTTTCAGTTTGTTTTTGGTATTTCCACCTGCGTGTCGTGATCACGTTTGGTCTGGGGGAACAAAATCAATTTGCGTGAGTCCGATTTGGGTATGGTGTTATTTTTGCAGGGTAGAGGTTAAAATAACAAGACTTGAGAAAATGGCGTGCATAAACAGGCGAAGCAAGGCTCACCTCATCAGTGACATTCCTTCAAGGTGCATTTTAGATTATCAAATTGTGCTTTTTTTTTACATTTTAGTACCACTTTCTGAAATTGGTTATGGTTAGGTCACGTTCCAGTTATGATAAAATAGAGCCCTGGAGGGTAAGATTAAGATTTATTGTGCCTCCTGTTTAAAATGATTTAATTAAATTGGGACTGGAAAAACGCTTTCAGTGTAAACTGAAGCGACTAAACGCAAATATATAAAGTATGTAGAACGGGCGGCAGGTAGCCTAGTGGTTAGGGCATTGGACGTGTAACCGAAAGGTTGCAAGATCAAATCCCCGAGCTGACAAGGTAAAAATCTGTCATTCTGCCCCTGAACAAGGCACTGTTCATAGGCCGTCATTGAAAATAAGAATTTGTTCTTAATTAACCGACTTGCATAGTTAAATACAGGTCAAATATTATTTATTTTTTTAAGATTATGGACCTATATATTTTAAAATAATTGAATCTTTGAGAACTAACAATTAATTAAAGCTAGACAGTAAGGGAGAATTGACCATTCTGAAAATAATTGATTTAGAGGTGTAGATTTGATGTTTTAGCAGAAGAACACTGCATTAGCCATGGCAAAATGCATAACATTGCAGAAAATTGGCTTTATAACAGCAACATTTTCTCATCTCTATGGTAGAATTGCAGGAAAATGGCTTTAAAAGAGCAAAAATCTCTCTCAGCTCCATAGGTAAGTAGGCCGTCATTGTAAATAAGAATTTGTTGTTAACCGGCTTGCCTAGTTAAATAAAGGTCAAATACAAAAATGTATTAACATAAATGTGTAGAATTGCAGGAAATTGGCTTAGAATGCTAAAAGAAGTATTAAAAAAATCTGCTGCACTAACAATCTACTGCACCCCCTGCGAAACCCACCACCGTAAGCTCCTTTTGATCCAGACACAACCCTGCATGGTACAACGTCTTAGTTAGGTCAAAGGTCAGAATGCAATCTGTTGACTGAACCAACAGATACCGCCACCATTATTTTAAGGCAAGCTGAGAGGTCAAACTCAACTCCTCCCCTGTAGCTGAGTCATGTCCACTCCCCCGCTCATCATCTTGGCTGATGCAGTCACACCCCTACAGGCACAAGCCTCATACACTGTTGCTCTGCAAAAAACATATGCAAAACTCCTCTCTCCCCAAATAGCCCCCCCCGGCTATCTCATCAGGATCAACAGTGCCAACTCTCTGCACGCTAGTCTGCCTACCACCTGTCAGCACTGACTGGACTGTTCTACAGACACTGTTTATAACAGGCTCATTCAAATACACGGCGTCAATGACTAACTGATGATCTGTCAGTTGATCTTATTCAAATAGGCCTTTCTGATACGGTCTGATCAGACAAGCAAGTCATGTAATTCAATGTTTTTCCACTGAAATGAGCTTAGGCCTATTTAAATGGTTGGGCAAAATTTAGATGGAATATATTTTAAAATCTGATTAATGTTGTCCGAGGGGTGAGCGGTTTTTCCAGCCAGTCGTCTCCGTTTGTGACTCAGATCAGAGGCAGAGTCCATGGTGGAGTCAGTCACCTGAGGTAGTGACTCATGCGTTGCTTCCCTGGTCAGGTGACTTGGTAAGGTAGTTAGTTCTCTGCTCTGTATGTGAGTCTATGGAACTGGGACACCCATTGCTCTCAATACTATGGTGCTATTAATAGGAATACAGAGAGATTTGATTTTCCTGTTCTCTGTGTGTGAGATGGAGGATTTAGGAAAATACTGTGGAAAAGGGACTGTTCAGACCAACTGTAAATTCACAGTTCAAGCTGGGTGTGGGCTTCCTGTCCAGAAACAAGTGAGTCAACATTCTACCAAAATGCTCTGAGTCTCTCAGTTCTCCACAATCGGGGATTTCAGAATGGTTTGGTGCCGGGCAGGCAGTGTCTCTGTCTAAGCACACTACAGCAGATCTCCCCACACACACCACAAGTGGTCTGTTGATGCGTGTTAAGTGCATATTTTAGCAAGTGCTGTGCTTCTCCCACTGGCCAAAAGCAAACGCATCAGGTAGGTCAATAATTAACAGTGGGCTTTAATGAGTTAGTGTAGCATTTCCCAAACTCAGTGCACATTTTTGGTTGCCCCAGCACTACACAGTAGAGGTCGGCCGAGTATGATTTTTCAACGCCGATACCGATTATTGGAGGACCCCAAAAAAAGCCGATACCGTTTAATCGGCCGGTTTTTATTTATTTATTTGTAATAATGACAATTACAACAATACTGAAAGAGCACTTATTTTAACTTAATATAATACATCAATAAAAATCAATTTAGCCTCAAATAAATAATGAAACATGTTCAATTTGGTTTAAATAATGCAAAAACAAAGTGTTGGAGAAGAAAGTAAAAGTGCAATATGTGCCATGTTGCAGTTGTGCCATGTTGCTCACAACATGAGAACATATGAAAGTTGGTGGTTCCTTTTAACATGAGTCTTCAATATTCCCAGATAAGAAGTTTTAGGTTGTAGTTAATATAGGAATTATAGGACTATTTCTCTCTATACCATTTGTATTTCATTAACCTTTGACTATTGGATGTTCTTATAGGCACTTTAGTATTGCCAGTGTAACAGTATAGCTTCCGTCCCTCTCCTCCCCCCTACCTGGGCTCGAACCAGGAACACATCGACAACAGCCACACTAGAAGCAGCGTTACCCATCGCTCCACAAATGCCGCGGCCCTTGCTGAGCAAGGGGAATAACTACTCCAAGTCTCAGAGCGAGTGACGTTTGAAACGCTATTAGCGGTCACCCTGCTAACTAGCTAGTTATTTCACATCGGTTACACCAGCCATTAGGCTGATAGGCTTGAAGTCAAACAGCGCTGTGCTTGCGAACATCTGCTGGCAAAACGCAAGCAAGTGTTGTTTGAATGAATGCTTACGAGCCTGCTGCTGCCTACCATCGCTCAGTCAGACTGCTCTATCAAATCATAGACTTAATTATAACATAACACACAGAAATACGAGCCTTTGGTCATTAATATGGTCGAATCCGGAAACGATCATTTCGAAAACAAAACATTTATTATTTCAGTGAAATATGGAACCGTTTCGGTATTTTATCTAACAGAGGTGGCATCCCTAAGTCTAAATATTCTTGTTACATTGCACAACCTTCAATGTTATGTCATAATTACGTAAAATTCTGGCAAATTAGGCAGCCCAAACAGTTGCATATACCCTGACTCTGCGTGCAATGAATGCAAGAGAAGTTATACAATTTCACCTGGTTAATATTACCTGCTAACCTGGATTTATTTTAGCTAAATATGCAGGTTTAAAAATATATACTTCTGTGTGTTGATTTTAAGAAAGGCATTGATGTTTATGGTTAGGTACAGTCGTTTAACGATTGTGCTTTTTTTGCGCTTTTGTTAAATCATCCCCCAGCGTTGCATCGATTATATGCAACGCAGGACAACTAGTAATATCATCAACCATGTGTAGTTAACTAATGATTATATGATTGATTGTTTTTTATAAGTTAAGTTTAATGCTAGCTAGCAACTTACCATGTCTTACTGCATTCGCGTAACAGGCAGTCTCCTTGTGGAGTGCAACGAGAGGCAGGTGGTTATAGCGTTGGACTAGTTAACTGTACGGTTGCTAGATTGGATCCCCCGAGCTGACAAGGTGAAAGTCTGTCGTTCTGCCCCTGAACAAGGCAGTTAACCCACCGTTCCTAGGCCGTCATTGAAAATAAGAATGTGTTCTTAACTGACTTGCCTAGTTAAATAAAGGTATAAAAAAAATACTAAAATAAAACCAGCTAAATTTCGGATTGTTATGACAACTTGAAATGGGCCCTAATTAATCGGCCATTCCGATTTAATCGGTCGACCTCTACTACACAGCACTACACAGCTGATCAAAGCTTTATGATTAGTTGATTATTTGAATCAGCTGTGCACCCCTTAGGACTAAGTTTGGGGAAACCCTGAGTTAGTGGCAGCCAGATGTGGGCTTACTGAGGCAACACACACACACACAGTGAACGAGTGTGTGTGTGTCAACCTTGTGAGTGTAGTAGTGTCCCTATCGGGTGTGCACACAGCCAGTCAACGTGTCTGGAGTGCCTCCTATAGCCTGGGGTCTGTCCATACTGGCCGGGGTCTCGGCCACAGTCTGAGGGATCATTAGGCTGACCGAGCACGTTCACAACATTTAGTACTGGGCCCCCGCTGACAGACACGCATGCCCCGGAGCTGTGCTGATGCAGGGAGACAGTCCTGCTTTTTACTGGATTACATTTTCTCGGCCTTGGTTTCTGCAGTGTCCTGATTCTCTTACTTGACAGCCTGATCCAGCCTCTCAGCCTCAGCACCCACTCAGGCCCCAGCCGGGTTTGTCTGGAGTCTGAACACTGACAGTCTCATTCCCTCGTTCTAAATGAATCGCTCCTCCTCTCCTTGTCTCTCGGTAGTGTATTGGTCCCAGAGATGGTCATGGGATCTGTGGGAGGTGTAGTCCTGACCTGGTGGGTTAGCAGGTTTCGGTGAAGGCCAGGTATTCCTTTTGTTGTTGTTGACACGGCTGCAATCCAAGCCTGTCCTCTATGGAACTGGAATTCACCCAAGGTCAATATTGCGTTTACCCCGGTAAACACAGGATCAAAGTCCACTGCTGCCATTCAGCTCATCTTTACCCCTCCGCTTGCGGCATTAGAACCCACAGTCACACACTCCTCTATTGGCTCTCCCTTTGTTCTATTTGTTTATCCATCGCTTCTCAATAACACAGATTAGGATTACAGATTAGGGGAGATGCCCTGAGGGAATGTAGAGAATATGGCAACAGAGAGGCTGGAGTTGAGACATGAGATTGGGATGAATATTTAGACAGGTGGACAGACGCCTTCTAAAATGGCCACCACATCTGGAAAAAGCTGTGGCCTAGATTTAGTAGAAATGTAAACTACCCACACCGTGGTGGTGTTTGATCTGTCAGCGATTTGACATGCCAGAGCCACAGAGAGGGAGAGGCAAAGACGATGCATCTGCCAGTGGGTCTTCTCTCTCTGACTGGGCCTGTGTAGTGTGGTTGAGGTATAGGTTTAGCCCAGTGTTGCTGGCTGGCTCTGGATCAGGGCTCCATTGACCAGGGCCTGTGTCCCGAATGAGCCCACTCCTTTGTCTGCCTCAGCCCGGCTCTGCTGGTCAGCAGCTTCACACACACACACAGTCCTGGGTGGTCCGTCGGTAAAGGCCAGTGTGAGAACACACCAGACCAGACTTGAATTCTGAAAAGGTATCAGAGCGAATGGAGTCATGGATTTAAGGCAGAAGCCTTTGTCCCGTAGTGGATAAACTGCATCCAGGAATCCCTGCTATATGTTTTGTAAACACTCCTTGTTCTACAATCCTCCCCTAGTCACTGTAGGTTGTGGACAGGTGTATTTTATACTGATAACAAGTTCAAACAGGTGCCATTAATACAGGTAACGAATGGAGGACAGAGGAGCCTCTTAAAGAAGTTACAGGTCTGTGAGAGCCAGATATCCTGCTTGTTTGTAGGTGACCAAATACTTATTTTCCACCATAATTAGCAAATACATTCATTAAAAATCCTACAATCTGATTTTCTGGATTTTTTCTTCTTATTTTGTCTGTCATAGTTGAAGTGTACCTATGATGAAAATTACAGGCCTCTCTCATCTTTTTAAGTGGGAGAACTTGCACAATTGGTGGCTGACAAATACTTTTTTGCCCCACTGTGTGTGTAAATATATATATATATCTACAACATTACTGAATTAACACTTTTATTTTAACTTAATAATATACATAAATGAAATCAATTTAGTCTCAAATAAATAATGAAACATGTTCAATTTGGTTTAAATAATGCAAAAACAAAGTGTTGGAGAAGAAAGTAAAAGTGCAATATGTGCCATGTAAGAAAGCTAACGTTTAAGTTCCTTGCTCAGAACATGAGAACATATGAAAGTTGGTGGTTCCTTTTAACATGAGACTTCAATATTCCAAGGTAAGAGGTTTTAGGTTGTAGTTAATATAGTATTTATAGGACTATTTCTCTCTATACCATTTTTTAATTTCATATACCTTTGACTATTGGATGTTCTTATAGGCACTATAGTATTGCCAGCCTAATCTCGGGAGTTGATAGGCTTGGAGTCATAAACAGCGCTGTGCTTCAAACATTGCAACGAGCTGCAGGAAAGTGCTGTTTGAATGAATGCTTACGAGCCTGCTGCTGCCTACCACTGTTCAGTCAGACTGCTATATCAAATCATAGACTTCATTATACGAGCCTTAGTTTCCGGATTTGACCATATTAATGACCTATTATTTAAAAAACAAAACGTTTATTCTTTCAGTGGCAACCCTAACTCTAAATATTGCTGTTACATTGCACCACCTTCAATGTTATGTCATAGTTATGTAAAATTCTGGCAAATTAATTACTGTCTTTGTTAGGAAGAAATGGTCTTCAAACAGTTCGCAACGAGCCAGGCGGCCCAAACTGCTGCATGTACCCTGACTCTGTTTACACTGAACGTAAGAGAAGGACACAATTTTCCTAGTTAATATTGCCTGCTAACGTGAATTTCTTTGAACCAAATATGCAAGTTTAAAAAATATATAGTTGTGTATTGATGTTTATGGTTAGGTACATTGGTGCAATGATTGTGCTTTTTTTGCGAATGCGCTGTTAAATCATCACCCGTTTGGCGAAGTTGAAGTCGGCTGTGATTCGATGATAAATTAACAGGCATCGCATTGATTATATGCAACGCAGCACAAGCTAGTTTACCTAGTAATATCATCAACCATGTGTAGGTAACTAGTGATTATGTTAACCTTTCTAGGGCAGGGGTTCCGCTAGCGTTTTCGCTGAAAAGGCAGCACGCGAAATTAAAAAATATTTTGTTTAAATATGTAACTTTCACCCATTAACAAGTCCAATACAGCAAATGAAAGATAAACATCTTGTTAATCTACCCATCATGTCTGATTTTAAAAAAATGCTTTACAGCTAAAGCACAACATATGATTATGTTAGGTCAGAGTCAAGTCACAAAAACACACACAGCCATTTTCCAGCCAAAGATAGGAGTCACAAAAAGCAGAAATATAGATAAAATTCATCACTAACCTTTGATTATCTTCATCAGAGGACTTCATGTTACACAATACATGTATGTTTTGTTCGATAATGTACATATATTTATATCCAAAAATCTCATTGTACATTGGCGTGTTACGTGCAGTAATGTTTTGATTCCAAAACATCCGGTGATTTTGCAGAAATACTCATAATAAACATTGATAAAAGATGCAAGTGTAATTCACAGAATTAAAGATAAACTTGTCCTCTATTCAACCGCTGTGTCAGATTTCAAAAAAACTTTACGGAAAAAGCATAATCTGAGAACGGTGCTCAGAACCCAAAACAGCCAGCGGAATATCTGCCATTTTGGTGTCAACAGAAGCTAGAAAAAAAACACTAAATATTCACTTACCTTTGATCTTTATCAGAAGGCACTCCCAGGAATCCCAGTTCGACAATAAATGACTGATTTGTTCCATAAAGTTCCATAAAGCCCATAATTTAGCCACTTGTTGTTAGCGTGTTCAGCCCAGTAATCCATCTTCATGAGGCGCGAGCACTTCCTCCAGACAAAAACTCAAAGTTCCGTTACAGTCCGAAGAAACAAGTCAAATTATGTATGCAATCAATCTTTAGGATGTTTTGAACATAAATCATCAATAAGGTTCCAACTGGAGAATTTCATTGGCTGAAGAAAAGCATTGGAACGAGAGCAAACTCTGTTGGGAGCGTGCGTCATGAGACCGAGGCTCTCTGCCAGACCACTCACTCAGAGCGGAGAGTGCCAAGATGGCTGCTTGAACAGACACTTTTTTACCGAGCTCCGTACCAAACTTCAGAAAGATTGTGAAATAAAAAATAAATAAAAAGTTTAGTCATTATTATTTTTATTTGTTCAAGATACAAGACCTTTCCTGTGACTGGAATGATAATTGGATCATTTATTTCAGCATGTCCATGCAAAGTCGCAACAAAAAAAGAAAGGAAAAAGTTAGTTCTATTGCTAATCAACAAGAGAGAAACGTGCTTATAGACAACTGCCATAACTACACTTGGCCTATGGATAATATCATGCTTTCGAATGCTGAAGATGACGAATTCCCCTCTTTACCAGTTACTCCGTGCAAACCTCCACCCCCCAAAAAACCCAACATGAACTCTGACATCGTGGCTACCCTCTCCTTACTCATCAACTCCAGGTGTGACGCCATTGAGAAAATGGTAGGCGCGAACACCATGGTTATCGAAGGCTTGAAAAAGACTGTGGAGATTGCATGTGGTGAAATTAATGATGTGAAAACGAGAGTGGCAAAAGTTTTAAAAAATGTGGAAAGGGTGGAAAAGAATAACAATGTCTACCATAGACGTCTCACTGATCTGGAACCATACACAAGAAAATGGAACCTGAGACTCTACGGCTTGCCAGAGGTGGAGAATGAAGATGTGCGAGGAGAGGCTATCCACATCTGCCAAGAAGTTTTGCCTGCAGAGAAGAACAAAGTTGGTGATACCATCGACGTTCGTTGTACATCACCTCGGCAAGAAGCAACAGCAAAACAATTCAAGACCCAGGGGTATCATCATCCTATTCACTACCAGATTCTACAGCGATGCTGTCTGGAAAGCTGCTAGGAAGAACGCCTTCCTTCAGAGTCATGTTATGCGTTTCGCCGAGCATCTCAGCCCGGAAGACATAGAAAGAAGGAACAAGTTGTGGCCAACGATCAAGATAGCACGAAGTGAGGAGAAGGCTGCTTACTTCGTCGGAGGACGAGGTTTCATCAACGGTTCAGAAATCCATATTCCTCCCTAAAATCTCACCAGAAGGAACAGGTTGATGGTTTCAGCCATGGTATTCTCATTTTCCTTATGTGGTTTACCTAACAAGCATCAGGTGACTATTTTACAGGAATACTCAGGTATTTCAATTCATTAGTTTGTTCTTGTATGACGTCTGCCCACGTGTTCTCGCACACCCCGAGAGCTTCTGGTCAGCGGGGTGGTGGCACCGGGATCCTCATCTCTCCCAAGTGGTCATTCTCTCTTTCTCCCCTTACCCATCTGTCTATCGCCTCCTTTGAATTCCATGCTGTCACAGTTACCAGCCCTTTCAAGCTTAACATCCTTATCATTTATCGCCCTCCAGGTTCCCTCGGAGAGTTCATCAATGAGCTTGATGCCTTGATAAGCTCCTTTCCTGAGGACGGCTCACCTCTCACAGTTCTGGGCGACTTTAACCTCCCCACGCCTACCTTTGACTCATTCCTCTCTGCCTCCTTCTTTCCACTCCTCTCCTCTTTTGACCTCACCCTCTCACCTTCCCCCCTACTCACAAGGCAGGAAATACGCTCGACCTCATCTTTACTAGATGCTGTTCTTCCACTAACCTCGTTGCAACTCCCCTCCAAGTCTCCGACCACTACCTTGTATCCTTTTCCCTCTCGCTCTCATCCAACACTTCCCACACTGCCCCTACTCGGATGGTATCGCGCCGTCCCAACCTTCGCTCTCTCTCCCCCCGCTACTCTCTCCTCTTCCATCCTATCATCTCTTCCCTCTGCTCAAACCTTCTCCAACCTATCTCCTGATTCTGCCTCCTCAACCCTCCTCTCCTCCCTTTCTGCATCCTTTGACTCTCTATGTCCCCTATCCTCCAGGCCGGCTCGGTCCTCCCCTCCCGCTCCGTGGCTCGACGACTCATTGCGAGCTCACAGAACAGGGCTCCGGGCAGCCGAGCGGAAATGGAGGAAAACTCGCCTCCCTGCGGACCTGACATCCTTTCACTCCCTCCTCTCTACATTTTCCTCTTCTCTCTCTGCTGCTAAAGCCACTTTCTACCACACTAAATTCCAAGCATCTGCCTCTAACCCTAGGAAGCTCTTTGCAACCTTCTCCTCCCTCCTGAATCCTCCCCCCCCCTCCCTCTCTGCAGATGACTTCGTCAACCATTTTGAAAAGAAGGTCGACGACATCCGATCCTCGTTTGCTAAGTCAAACGACACCGCTGGTTCTGCTCACACTGCCCTACCCTGTGCTCTGACCTCTTTCTCCCCTCTCTCTCCAGATGAAATCTCGCGTCTTGTGACGGCCGGCCGCCCTACAACCTGCCCGCTTGACCCTATCCCCTCCTCTCTTCTCCAGACCATTTCCGGAGACCTCCTCCCTTACCTCACCTCGCTCATCAACTCATCCCTGACCGCTGGCTACGTCCCTTCCGTCTTCAAGAGAGCGAGAGTTGCACCCCTTCTGAAAAAACCTACACTCGATCCCTCCGATGTCAACAACTACAGACCAGTATCCCTTCTTTCTTTTCTCTCCAAAACTCTTGAACGTGCCGTCCTTGGCCAGCTCTCCCGCTATCTCTCTCAGAATGACCTTCTTGATCCAAATCAGTCAGGTTTCAAGACTAGTCATTCAACTGAGACTGCTCTTCTCTGTATCACGGAGGCGCTCCGCACTGCTAAAGCTAACTCTCTCTCCTCTGCTCTCATCCTTCTAGACCTATCGGCTGCCTTCGATACTGTGAACCATCAGATCCTCCTCTCCACCCTCTCCGAGTTGGGCATCTCCGGCGCGGCCCACGCTTGGATTGCGTCCTACCTGACAGGTCGCTCCTACCAGGTGGCGTGGCGAGAATCCGTCTCCACACCACGTGCTCTCACCACTGGTGTCCCCCAGGGCTCTGTTCTAGGCCCTCTCCTATTCTCGCTATACACCAAGTCACTTGGCTTTGTCATAACCTCACATGGTCTCTCCTATCATTGCTATGCAGACGACACACAATTAATCTTCTCCTTTCCCCCTTCTGATGACCAGGTGGCGAATCGCATCTCTGCATGTCTGGCAGACATATCCGTGTGGATGACGGATCACCACCTCAAGCTGAACCTCGGCAAGACGGAGCTGCTCTTCCTCCCGGGGAAGGACTGCCCGTTCCATGATCTCGCCATCACGGTTGACAACTCCATTGTGTCCTCCTCCCAGAGCGCTAAGAACCTTGGCGTGATCCTGGACAACACCCTGTCGTTCTCAACTAACATCAAGGCGGTGGCCCGTTCCTGTAGGTTCATGCTCTACAACATCCGCAGAGTACGACCCTGCCTCACACAGGAAGCGGCGCAGGTCCTAATCCAGGCACTTGTCATCTCCCGTCTGGATTACTGCAACTCGCTGTTGGCTGGGCTCCCTGCCTGTGCCATTAAACCCCTACAACTCATCCAGAACGCCGCAGCCCGTCTGGTGTTCAACCTTCCCAAGTTCTCTCACGTCACCCCGCTCCTCCGCTCCCTCCACTGGCTTCCAGTTGAAGCTCGCATCCGCTACAAGACCATGGTGCTTGCCTACGGAGCTGTGAGGGAACGGCACCTCAGTACCTCCAGGCTCTGATCAGGCCCTACACCCAAACAAGGGCACTGCGTTCATCCACCTCTGGCCTGCTCGCCTCCCTACCACTGAGGAAGTACAGTTCCCGCTCAGCCCAGTCAAAACTGTTCGCTGCTCTGGCCCCCCAATGGTGGAACAAACTCCCTCACGACGCCAGGACAGCGGAGTCAATCACCACCTTCCGGAGACACCTGAAACCCCACCTCTTTAAGGAATACCTAGGATAGGATAAAGTAATCCCTCTCACCCCCCCTCCCCCTGAAAAGATTTAGATGCACTACTGTTCCACTGGAGGTCATAAGGTGAATGCACCAATTTGTAAGTCGCTCTGGATAAGAGCGTCTGCTAAATGACTTAAATGTAAATGTAAATGTATGACCAGAAGTCCTATTTTGTTTACAAACTTGCGAAGAAGATTGAAAGCTGAATTTATGTTTTATGTATAGAGTAACTAAGATACTGTTTTAAATGACATACAGGTCTGCTCTGACTTTACACGGTTATTGTTCTATTTAGTTATTAATACTTATTTCCAAAAAAGGTCTTAGGAACATTTATATGCAAAACATTTTGTTATTCAATTATTTTATGATCAGTTTTCATATGTACTTAAAATAGTAGGTACCCTTTTATTTAAATTATTATTTGTTGTTTTATTTCTCAGAATAGTTCCTGATTACACTAAAGAGGGTTTTTAGTCTCTTACTACAAGAACCCTTGGTTTGGTCTTGAACATAATTTCCAGTTGAGTTGAATTTCAAAGGTTATGGAGTAAGTCGCTCTGGATAAGAGCGTCTGCTAAATGACTTAAATGAATGATAAATGATATAAGCTATTTTCACTTTAACCTCTTAGTCCGCCCCATCCCGCATGCGGTATCGTTACTACAGCCTCAAGCTCATTAGCATAATGCATCATTAGCGATTTTTAAAAATCGCAAATGAAACGAAATAAATATGCCTGTTCTCAAGCTTATCCTTTTCTTAACCTGTTGCTCCTACCCTCTACTTTTTTGAACATTTTGTTAAAAATCGCGCAACATTTCAGCGCCCTGCTACTCATGCCAGGAATATAGTACGTTCATATGGTTAGAATGTGTGGATAGGAAACCCTCGGACGTTTTTAAAACTGGTTAAATCACGACTGTGGCTATTACATAACGTGCGTTACATCGGAAAGCGCAGGAAAACCTGATCACAGAAAATGGAAATAAATATCCTTGCGCCACTTCAAGCAATTGTTAACAGTGAGCCGAATTAGATAAGACCGAGCATTCAACTCCCACAGCATCCCCATGTTGTCGAGTCTTGTGAATTTAATCATCTTTGATTCTTGGTTGAACCGAAAGAGGGGCACCGCTTACCTCCGGTCTCCGCCCAGATCATTCCGGAAGAGCTCTCTCCTGAAATTTTTTCCAAGACGACAGCTAATGATATTTACATCGCCTACGGATTATTTTTATCGCTTATTAACGTTTACTAATACCTAAAGTAGCATTACAAACGTATTTCGAAGTGTTTTGTGAAAGTTTATCTACTTTTTGAATTTTAAAAAATTACGTTACGTTGTGAAATCGCTGTTTTTTTTTCGTTTATCACACAGTCTACATATAACGATATCTTGGCTTTATATGGCCCGATTTTAATCGAAATAAAGACCCAATAGTGTTTATGGGACATCTAGGAGTGCCAACAAAGAAGATGGTGAAAGGTAATGACTGTTTTCTATTTTATTGTGCGGTTTGTGTAACGCCGAAATGCTAATTATTTTGTTTACGTCCCCTGCTGTGCTTTTCTGTTGTAGTGTATTGGTGCATGCTATCAGATAATAGCTTCTCATGCTGTCGCCGAAAAGCATTTTAAAAATCTGACTTGTTGCCTGGATTCACAACGAGTGTAGCTTTAATTTGATACCCTGCATGTGTATTTTAATGAACTTTTGAGTTTTAACTAATACTATTAGCATTTAGCGTAGCACATTTGCATTTCCAGAGCTCTAGTTGGGACGCAAGCGTCCCAACTAGAGGCAAGAGGTTAACAATCCTGTCGTCTCAGATTTTCAAAATATGCTTTAGAACCAGAGAAAATCACTAATTTGTGTAAGAGTGGTGATGGCTAGCTTAGCGTTAGCATTATCATTTAGCACGCAACATATTCACAAAAACCAGCCAAGGAATCAAATAAAAATAATTTACCTTTGAAGAACTTCAGATGTTTCAATGAGGAGACTCTCAGTTACATAGCAGATGTCCAGTTTTTCCTGAAAGATTCTTGTGTAGGACACATCGTTCCCTTTTGTTACTATGCATATGGCTACCGAAACTAACCGAAAATTCAGTCACCTACATGTCGAACTTTTTTCCGAATTAACTCCATAATATTGACTGAAACATGGAAAACGTTGTTTGAATCAATCCTGAAGGTGGTTTGTCATATTTCTCTCCGTTGAAAGCACCGTCCTTGTAGCCTGGTTTGTTCTGAGATTTGAATGGAAAAATACCGGGACCTGACTTTTGCGCACCAATTGCCACGCAGCCACCTAGCGGGACACCTGGTAAATGTAGTCTCTTATGGTCAATCTTCCAATGATATGCCTACAAATACGTCACAATGCTGCAGAGACCTTGGGGAAACAAGAGAAAGAGTCCGTTGATTCCTGTCGCATTCACAGCCATATAAGGCGATCATGGAAAACGTAGCCTCAGAAATCCTGTGCATTTCCTGGTCGGTCATACATCTTGGTTTTGCCCGAAACATTTGTTCTAAGGGACTCACAGTGAAAATCTTTGCATTTCTGGAAACGTAAGACTTGTCTTCTTTCCAAAGCTATCAATTCCAAGCATATTCGAGCATCTTTTCGTGACAAAATATTGCGCTTAAAACGGGCACGTCTTTTTATCCAAAAATGAAATACTGCCCCTATAGGACTAACAGGTTAAATTGACTTAAATGGTGCAGATCTCGGTTCCTTATCGTTTACGTTCACTGCTCCTACGTCTTTGACTCATCCTACTACGATTTATACTTTTATTTGTTGTTTTGTCTTTGTCTATATCTCTTAATGCTAGGGGGTTACGAAACAGTGTGAAGCGCAAGGCCTTATTTTTATTTGCTAAACAATTTCGAACAGATTTTTGCTTTTTTCAAGAGTCTCACTCAATTTCTGCTGATGCCAACTTCTGGAGGTCACAGTGGGGCAACTATATTTGGCTTTCCCATGGATCTGAACGCTCTGCTGGTGTCACTACAATGAAAAATACCTTTGGTGGTAATATTCTACACTCGGAATGTGACCACTTTGGTCACTTTATTTGTCTTGTGATCAGTTACAATGACATTACACTCATTACTGTAAACTTCTACGGGTACAACACCAAACATGAGAATGATGAGTTGCTTGAATCTATAGAGAAACATATACTTCATTGGTTATCTAAATTTCCCAATTCGTTATTATTGATAGGAGGGGACTTTTACACTACAATAGATAATTCAACTGATAGATGGCCCCCAGGTAGGCCAACCAATCAGAATTTGGGTTTAATACTTTTTATGGAAAAGTTTGATCTTACTGATATATGGAGAGAGAGGTTTCCGGCCGAAAGATCATTCACTTGGAGTAACAAAACAGGCTCCAGACAATCCAGAATAGATTTTTGGCTTATATCCAAATGTATTGATAGTGAGTGTGTTACTACAAATATTTGTACTACTCCCCTCACAGACCATAAGGCTATTTACATTGATATCAAAATATTTACCCCTGATACGAACCTTGGTAGAGCATCCTACTGGAAGCTAAATAGCTCATTATTAAATAATGATATAGTTACATTTGAGGTTAAAGATCTGCTCTCACACTTTTGGGAAAGGGCTTGTGAAGAAAAATATTTTTGCAAGAACTGGGAGCTCTTTAAATTTGAGGTGTCCAAATATCTTAGAAAATATGGTAGTAATCTTGCTAAGACCAGAAGAGCTGAGGAGGAAAAGGTGATCATTAAGATAACTTCCCTTTCTCAGAGGTCCCCAGCTGACCTCTTGGGGGAGGAGAAGATGGAACTAATTGAGTTACAAAATAAACTGGATAATATATATAAATTAAAAGCAGAAGGAGCCTTTATTAGATCTAGGAAAAAATGGATTGAGGAGGGAGAACAGAATTCATCCTATTTCTTTAGACTTGAGAAATTTCACTCTAAAAATAACACTATCCATAAGTTAAACATTGATGGTGTTATTACAGATGACCAAAAATTAATCGCTAAATACTGCAGCAATTTTTACAGAAAATTGTATAGCTCTACGTACTGTCAGGAATCCACAGATATGTTTTTTAACTCACTGAATAATGTTCACTCTATCAGTGATATAGAATCTAAACAGTGTGATGAACCCATCAAAGTTGAAGAGATTATAGAGTCTATCAAACATCTAAAGAACAATAAATCACCAGGTGTTGATGGAATTACATCAGAATTTTACAAATTATTTTCTGAACAAGTAGCTCCCTTCCTATTTGAAGTCTTTTTAGAGAGTATTAAAAACAATGTTCTCCCTCCTACAATGAGTCAGGGGTTAATAACACTGATACCTAAACCTAAAAAAGAAGTGCTGCTCATCGATAACTGGCGTCCAATTTGTCTTCTTAATAATGACTATAAGATATTAGCCTCACTACTTGCAAAAATAATTAAAGAAGTCCTGGATGCAATCATTGATGAAACACAGTCTGGCTTCATGAGGAACAGACATATTTCTAACAATGTCAGACTAGTATTAGACGTACTTGACTACTCAGACCTAATAACTGAGGATAGCTTCATATTATTTTTAGATTTTTATAAAGCATTTGACACAGTAGAGCATCAGTTTCTCTTCCACTCCCTTGAGACTTGGCTTTGGGGATTTTTTTTCTGTAAGGCTATTAAGACTCTCTATGCAAATGGTAACAGCTCTATCAAATTGAAACATGGCACCTCACCTAGATTTGAGTTAAAGAGAGGAATTAGGCAAGGTTGTCCTATCTCTCCGTACCTGTATTTATTAATCACCCAATTTCTTGCAAATTCTTTAAATAATAGTCCTGTACAAGGTATTTCCATAGCTGGTAAAGAAATTATTATAAGCCAGCTGGCTGACGATACTACACTTTTTCTGAAAGACGCTAACCAAATTCCCATATCGATCAATGTGATACAATCCTTTTCCAAAGCGTCTGGTCTATATCTTAACATTAAGAAATGTGAACTCATGGTTGTCAAAGATTGTGTGACACCTTCATATTATGGTATTCCAGTAAAAGAAGAACTTACATATTTAGGCATAACCATTACAAAGGATCAGAAGTCTAGAGGCTTACTAAATTTTAACCCTCTTATTAAAAAAACCCAGAAGAAACTAAATCAATGGCTACAGAGGGACTTATCTTTAAAAGGTAGAGTCCTAATAACCAAGGCTGAAGGTATCTCTAGACTAACATATGGTGCTCTATCTTTATATCTTGACCGTAAAATAAGCAAGGAGATAGACCAGATGCTTTTCAACTTTCTTTGGAGAATCCGTACCCATTACGTTAGGAAAACTGTTGGAATGAACACTTATGAGAATGGTGGACTGAATTGTCTGGATTTTACTGGATTTTAAATAATACTTTCAAGATCAATTGGATAAAGCAATTCCTAAGAAGACCCACTTCTATCTGGAATTGTATTCCTCATCATGTCTTCTCTACTTTTGGTGGCCTTAACTTCATGTTGTTTTGCAATTATAATATTGACAAAGTTCCAGTGAAACTTTCTGCTTTTCATCGGCAGGTTTTCTTGTCATGGTCCTTAATTTATAAACACAATCTTTCTCCACACAGATATTATATATGGAATAATCGGGATATATTGTATAAAAATACCTCTCTGTTTTTAGAATATTGGTTCAGAAATAATATCCTATTGGTGAGCCAACTGGTAAATGCAGAGGGTCTTTTACTCAGTTATAAAGAATTCTTATCACTTTACAAGGTCCCTGTAACACCTAAAGATTTTGCAATTGTTTTAGATGCCATTCCCTCAGGTGTTGCTATGTTATTCAGGAACATGTCAAGACCTGACCCTCAGAGCCTACCCTCTATTGACCCTGTTGACTCATCAGTAGGAAAGATTTGTTTCTCTTTTGGTCCATTCAACAACAGAGCGATACGATCCTTGTTTCAGCAGGATGTTGTATCTATACCTTATGTCATGCCTTATTGGAATGGATTTATTGATAATATCTGTTGGAAAAAAGTTTGGATGTTGCCACACACATACCTACTTGTTAACAAAATTAAGGAAGTTTCCTTTAAAATGATTCATAAATATTATCCTGCCAACCACTATATGAAGAAGTTTAAGGAAAATATCAACTCAAATTGCTCCTTTTGTAATGACCACCCAGAAACAGTTGTGCATCTTTTTTGGCATTGTATGCATGTAAGAAAACTGGCAAGACATCAGTAGGTTTATAATTGAACACATTTATGAAGATTTTACACTATTGTGGAGAGATGTACTGTTTGGATTCTTTACATAGAAATAAGCGGAATCATTTTTATGTAATTAATTTCATTATTCTTTTGGCCAAAATTCATATACACAAATGTAAATTTACAAACAGAAAACCACATTTTCGTACCCTACAAAAAGAAATTGAACTGTATTTTAAGACTGTTAAATGCTCTACTAACAAAAAAGCTGTTAGAATTGTAAGTATATGCATGTCCCTTAAGGTCCTTGTGTAATTGTAATGTGATATTGTACCCCCTAGCTCGATTGTCTATTGTTTGTAATCTATGTATGCTTGTGTTCCCTCATGTGCTTTATGTATTGATTTGTTGTAAATAAAAATAAATTTTAAAAAATCATTTAAAAAAAACACTCACTCAGAGCATTTATGAGCCCCTCCTTTATAGTAGAATCCTCAAACCAGTTTCTAAAGACAGTGACATCTAGTGAAAGCCCTAGGAAGTGCATCCTCGTTCATATCTCACTGGGATTTCATTAGGCACTGTTTTGAAAATAGACTTCTCACTTCCTGTTTGGATTTCTTCTCAGGTTTTTGCCTGCCATATGAGTTGTGTTATACTCGTAGACATCATTCAAACCGTTTTAGAAACCCCAGTGTGTTTTCTATCCAGTACTAATAATAATATGCATATTTTAGCATCTGGGACAGAGTAGGAGGCAGTTCAGTCTGGGCA
This sequence comes from Oncorhynchus nerka, assembly GCF_034236695.1. Classification (NCBI taxonomy): domain Eukaryota; kingdom Metazoa; phylum Chordata; class Actinopteri; order Salmoniformes; family Salmonidae; genus Oncorhynchus; species Oncorhynchus nerka. The sequence goes on along the minus strand of NC_088421.1, from coordinate 10,004,331 downwards.
CGCTATTCATCCAAAAGTGAAAATGCTGCCCCCTATCCCAAAAAGGTTCAAATTTATTGTTTTTTTATAAGATAAGTTTAATGCTAGCTAGCAACTTACCTTGGCTCCTTGCTGCACTAGCGTAACAGGTGGTCAGCCTGCCATGCACAATGCTGTCTCCTCGTGGATTGCAATGTAATCGGCTATAATCGGCATCCAAAAACGACGATTACCGATTGTTATGAAAACTTGAAACCGGCCCTAATTAATCGGCCTTGCCAATTAGTCGGGTCGACCTCTAGACCTGATGGATACCCCCAGCCGTAATGCCCTTCTCCCACCACAGGGACACTGCACAATTTACTGTGTGTGTTTGAATGAAAGACAAACATGCAATCTGCTTCAGTGGGCTGTCTTATTTATGTGCTTTGTGTGTGTAGGCAAGTAGTGGAACATGTTTCGTGAGAGGGATAAAAATAAATGGCTGAATAGAGAATACCCCAGAGCCATGTTAATAAAGACTATCTTTCTCCCTCTCTCTCTCTCTCTCTCTCGCCTTCCCTTGATAGCAGGAACGGCCAGATCATTGCCTCACTCCCTGGTGTTACTCTCATCCACCCCTCCCTCTCCTCGCTCTCTCCCTCCTTTCATGTTCCTTCCTCTTTCCCTCCAGCCTCCCTCCCTCGGTCCCCCTCTGAACCCTCAGGCCACAGATCAGCCTGCTGTCGAGAGAGAGGGGGAGATTAAGAAGGATAGGGCTGTTGTGAATATGGATAGAGGGAGAGAAGGAGACCAAGGCTTGCAGAGCTGAACGGACAGAAAGGAAGAGAGGGGGTCAAATCAAACTGAATACGAGTCTTTTCCAGCCGTCAGTCATCCCATTAAGACAGCTCAATGTGCTCTGTTGGCAGTGTTGTGAATGGCTATGGGTGAGTAGGGTCAGGGCAGGGAAACTGGGTCAGTCACTAGATGTGTGTGACGCGTGCGTGTGTTTCTGATTAACGTTAGATCTCCACACAAGGCCAGGGAATATTAAGGCGGTGTGACTTTGAGGCTTTGATTATGCTGCCAGCTAGGTTAACAACCTGTCAGGACATTTAGCTCTTATTTAAACACTGTGTATCCTCAGACGTTTGCGTCATTGTGCAACCTCTTCAGAGAGTGGCTGACCATTACGAGTGGCGTTAGTGGAGTACCAAGAAGGTGCGCTGGATGCCTGGGGTGGTTGGAATGACTTTTCAAATGCACACATCTACCTCTCCATCCACCATGGTAGAAGGGCTTTCTGACAGGATGCTCAAGCCAGCAGGTTTCATCTCTAAAACACGACCAAAACTGTTCAGGGATCCTCAATGCTGCTTTGTTCTATGAGGGAGTTTTACAGAAGATGGGTGGGGTGTCATGGTGGACGTTGGCAGTTCTCTCTAAAAGTGGATGTGGCTCTGCTCTAAACTGTGTCTAGTCAGCCACTGGGCTTCACGCATGGGTTTTGCAAACACGCCACACGTCCTGTGACGTGGCTTATAAATGACCACTGTGTAGACATGCCCAGAGAAAGAGGAAGTTGTCTGGTGACCCTTAACCCCTCTGCGCCTGGACAAACAGACCTCTCTCTTTCTCCATTCTCCCTCTTTCGTCCAGCTAAAAAGATGATTATGTTCTTATTCATCCAAATATGTCACTTCCTGGTGTGAATATGCTGCGTGGTTTAGGTCCTCCATGCTAGCATTGAGAACAGTGAAATGAATGTCTAATCTCTCTCTCTCTCTCTCTCTCTCTCTCTGACAGTACTGGCACAAAGGATGCTTCAGCTGTGAGATCTGCAAAATGACTCTAAACATGAAGAATTACAAAGGCTTTGAAAAGAGACCATACTGCAATGCGTAAGTAGTCCCCAAACCTGTGTGTGTGTGTGTGTGAGAGAGACGTAATAGAGGTTGGCAAAAGGCTCAGGTGTTCGTCCCTCACACCAAACAGAAGTGGCTGATTTAGCTTATTGCGGAAGACTGGTCCAGAGACTGACCCAGAGTGGTGTGTGTGTGTGATGTTCCAAACCCAGCTGTGTGTACTTCAGAGCGCTGTAGAGGCTCCTCAGTTCCTCCCTTCCTTATTTCCTCATCTCCTCTCCTCCATTTCTGTGTGTCTGGCTCACCGAAGAGAAGAGCTGGGTGTGGGAAAGGGCATGCTTACACCCCCTCCTTGTCAGGGGGCCAACAAGGAAAATTCCATAAGTTCCTCAGCAGTGACACACACACACACACACCAGCCAACTCATGCTTCACACACACACTCCCACTCAAGCCCAAGCTCCTACGGCTGGTTAGGAATCCTTGGAATTCCCCTCTCTCCGCGCCAAAAGAAGGCGTGGCCAGTTAGTGACCCCCTTCCCTCACGTACACACAGTTAGTGACATACACGTCTGGCTAGGAAAACACTCTTTAACTAATGATACACCCTTGCAACCTTCTCCTCCGCTTCTCAATATGTTTGTCCATCTGTCTCTCTGCCCAGAATCCAACCAGGAAAACACACACGCACACACAAGTTCATTTTGAATACTGGAGAGTAGGGATTTTCCCATGAACTTCCTACTTCTCCAGTCACTCTCTTAGATCCCGATCTTTCAGAGAGATCATGCGGCTTTGCCTTTAGCAGGATCATCTCTATTCTCTCCTCAGACCTGCGTTCTCGCTCTCCCTCCTTCAGGAAGCAGGCCCCTCCAGACTGTTTATTGCTTTTCTTTCCGTTTGTGTAAATCCCTGTTCGTCAGAGTAAACCCCATCAGCGGAAGAGCCCCCAACCCCCCGGCTCTAACGCTACTATAACTGTGTTGTGGTTTTACTGTGATCATAGCGTAGTTTTCTCTCTGCAGTGGATAGAAGTTTGTTTTTTCACTCAACGCTGCCCACCCACAGCTGGGCTGAGAATCCCTGTGTCCTGATTAGTCGGCCAGCTCACAGGGGGATTGTAGGAGATTTAGGAGGACGGACAGATTGGAAATTCTTCTTGGCAATTTTGTTTCCGTGGAGTTTGAGAGCGCCTTGGGAAAGCTACTGTCATACCGTTGTTGTTGTTCTCATGACCCCTGGATTCACAAACGCTGTAAACCAACTTTAATTTAATCAATCGTGTTTATAGAGGCAGTTTCAGCTTGACCAGTCCCTCCATGTTTCATAGCAGGCTAATTCAAATCTGGACCTCCAAGTCGGTTCCATTGTTGATTAGGCCTGGGAACTGCCAGAGACCTCACCATACGATATTATCACTGTACGGAGGTGCACTTACAATATGTATTGCGGTTCAATACCGATTTGATGTTCCAAAAACATTGCTCTGTGTGTGTCTGCTGCAGAGAGACGGGAGCATGAGGAAATTAGTTGTTTTGATCAGTCATAGAAAGAAGTGCTGAAAACCATGTTGGCTCACTGTTTTAAAAAATGGAGAACAAACTATTGGGTGAAAATGACTGGCGTTTTGGCGCAGGTACAGCCGAGTAGCACTACCTAACCCTACCTAGTTTTTTATGTTATATATACAAAACGGTGCTTTGAGTCAATCTTCCCTTCTTACCGGTGACTGCGACACCAGGTGGGTGAAATGAATTGTCAGAACGGGTAGAACAGAAACCCAGCAGTATTCCGGCTCTCCAGGCTCAGATTTGAAGAGCCCTGTTCTGTAGTAACACAGTTGGCAAGTTTTACTTTCAATTTGTGTCTTTAACTGTATAGTTAATGAATAACAGAAGTCAACACAAGCCATTCTTTCTGAGAGAATGACATAATCCTAGTGGTTCTAGCAGGTACTTTTCACAGTTTGCCTAAGTGCTCAGTGCCAGGTCCTGATCGACACTGACAGGATAAGAACCCAGTCAGTGAAATGTCTCCGCCAGACATGTTTTAACATTTTTAGCCTCTGTGTCGTGGCTTCTTCTGTCAGTCTCCCTGTGTGGACGCCAGTCAGACGGCTCGGTCTTAGCGACGTCTCTCTGTGTTCTGCCATCTACACCAGCTCAGTCCCGTAGATAAAGACAGGCTTACTACACACCTACTCTATAGTACTCTGGCCCAGCCTACCTCGGAGTCGCTTCCATTGATGTTTTTCCCCGACCACGATCCAGGGCCACATCGGGTATTCTCATCCCATCGAGGGTTAGGCTAATTAATTTAGCATTGAGGGTAAACTGATCCTAGATCAGCTACTTTGTTCTTGAGTGCCCCTATGGACAGGAGTGGGTGTGGCCTGTCAAAGTTATTTTCCACCTGCTCCTAGTTCCACTATGCCAGTAACCCTTGCTCTCTCCAGTAGTTAGTTAGTTCCTGTTCTATCATGTTCTACTGGAGAGAGCAAGGGTTATCGGCATAGTGGAACTAGGAGCAGGTGGAAAAGAAGCAGTCTAATAATGTGTGTTTGTGGCTGTCATTGATAGCAGAGGGAGGCAGTGTGTGGCTCCTAACCTTGTTCCACTGCAGCCTGACCGATAGATGAGTGTTATTGGTTACTGACGCAAGACTCATACATGTACAGGCATTACATAGCCTTCACACACACATTCCTGTATAACTGGTCCCCACAAGTATAGTTAAAGTCGTGTACACACACACACACACACACACACACCAAAACAAACTCAAACGCACAATGAGTATCAAGTATCTGTGTGCCAGCTGCACACTTGTCTCTCTGTTCCATGCTGCAGCAGCCTAAAGCACAAAAGAGGCTCTGTAGAGCACACACTGGCCACAAACCAACCAGACACACCCGTATCCCCAAATAAAACCTACAAATAATCTATTATGACTTTTAGAATGAAGTGAGTGGAGTGCACCTCAGTTTCATCAAGCCGCCCAGTCACAGTCCTAGAGCTCTATAGAACAGTAGATTACAACAGGATGCTGTTACCAAACGTTACACATGACATGGCAAACTGAGGCTTCAGCTCTAACCCTGACCTAAGCTGCCCGCTAGCACAGCCAACCACTACATTTGAATGGAATTTGATAGCAGTACTCTCTCTGCCTTTTCAGGAACGTGTGTCAGCATACACGGACCTGTGTGTGCTTGCACGCTCCACTGCAAGGAAGGTTGCAGGTAGCCAGCCGTTAGAGGTAAGGCAGCAACCGGAGGGTTTCCAGTTCGAATCCCGGGTCCAACAGGACAAATTGTCCAAGAAGTGAGCTGGCAACCAGAAAGTTGATGGTATCAAATCCTAGATGCATTTGCCTGCCGTTGTGCCCTTGAGCAAGGCCCTCAACCCCCCACAACAGCTCCCTGGTTGCTCAGTGTGGCAGCCCCCCACACTTCTCCAACAACCCTGTATGTGTGTCTTTTGGAAGGGTTGGGTTAAAAGTGGAAGTCACATTTTGGTTGGACCTTGTGTACAATTGACCAGTTTAAGTGATCTTAATCTTAATATCACACAACCTGTAAAGTGCTCTGTTCAGCACTTTCACTATACTCTGGGCTCACACTCCCTCTCTGCTGTTTGAGCTGAGCTGTGTGTGGGTTTAAAAGGGCTTGTTAGTTATTTTCTCATTCCTGGTATTAGATAATTGCACAGCATTCTTCAGAAGGCCTCATTGTTTGAGGCTTTGAGCTCGTCCGTCTTTCTACATCAGTTTAAGTATAAATTCAATTACCAAGTTGTCAAGGAAACACTAAACATATTGCCTAACTGGGATACCCGATGCAGAGGGTGGGGGATTGAGGTCGTCCCACCCCCTGGGGCATGCTGGGTAGTGGAGTCCATATGAGCAGCTAGATTCAGTTGTGGGAAACAAATGCTTCGTTTGCAAATTATGTGTTGGAGTGTGCCCCCGGCTATCCATAAATAAATACCATTGTGCCGTCCTGCTTGCTTAATATAAGAAATTTGAAATGATTTATACTTTGATACTTAAGTATATTTAAAACCAAATACTTGTAGATGTTTACTCAAGTAGTATTTTACTAGATGACTTTTACTTGAGTCATTTTCTATTAAGATGTCTTTACTTTTACTCAAGTATGACAATTGGAAACTTTTTCCACCACTGGTTTTTCCACACCTGCTATGACTCTCAACCAGGCATTTAGTAACCTTGAAAGAAACATCCCCACCTCCACAACGCATACCCTCCTGCCAGTCCTGTTGACGGTGACAGGGGCCAGAGATGTCACCTGTCTACATGGGTTCCTAATTCACCCTGGAGACAATCTCTAACAATGACTGAGGTTTATTTGAGCTGCCTTGCTTTTCTGAAAATTCTAGACTCTTCAAGTCAAATCTGGACCTCGAAACCAGTTCTGTTGCCTTTAAAAAAAAATGTATTCCCTTCTTGACTGATTTTAGACCTGGGACACCAAATGGGTGCAATGAATTATCAGGTATAACAGAACCAGCAGTAGTCCACACCTGGTAGGTCAGATTTAAATACACCTTTTCTAGACCAGTGGTTCTCAAACTGGGGCCCCCGAAAAGGGTTTGTTTGGGGGGTCGTCAGTGTGAATCTGAATGGGGGAAAAATACATTTTTTCCCCCTTCATTTTTTATGTTTGTATTTAATATTGATACCTTTGCCCATTCGACCTGGTTACTAACATAAGTTTACAGTATTGCATCAAATGATTGTCTCAAAAACATAATCTGTGCTTCAGAACACCAATGACCAGTCATCAGCATTGGTGCGCAAGGGCGGGAAAGCGCCAATCCAGATTAGTGACTAGAAAGCACTTGCCTGGCAAAAACAGTGCATTTGTATTATCCACGTAAAACACACTTCAGCAATCTGCTATAGTCACGTCTTCGCAACAGCAATAGGCTACCTTTTCATATTTCAGATGGGCCTAGTTTGAGTGTGTTGTCATCATATACCTCAGTGGTGGTACTGGTTGTATGTCTGGAGATGGCTGTAACATCACACTACCGTCAATACTTATGGGATGAAGATGTAACATTCTGGCGAATGGATTCCGATATTTGTGAGGACGAGAAAAGCTACAGACCGATCACGCGTCCGGTTCCTGTAACCCGCGCTGCGTACAGGTAGGCCGTATGATGCTGCTTGGCCGGGACTCCGGGAAGTAACATGTTATCCCTCGTTCCTATTGGCTGCTAACATGAATGACATTCAGTTTAAAATGCAGGTGTAAAACTCATTTCGGTGTCTTAAAGTCGACCAAATAACTGAACACGACAAAGTCTACACCTGTTGTATTCGGCGCATGTGACAAATAACATTTCATTTGATTTACCTTGCGCAATGCACAGTGATTTGGGCATGTGCGTGAGAACAGGTCGCGAGCTTTGAACCACTCTTTTTGGGGGTCGCCAGTCAAAGGGGTGAGAACCACAGTTCTAGATGGTGTGCCTGTGTGAATACCCTGTGCTAATGTTTTCCTCATTGTGTGTTTTTACAGACACTACCCCAAGACAAACTTTACCTGTGTGGCCGACACTCCCGAGAACCTCCGCCTCAAACAGCAGAGCAAGATGCAGAGCCAGGTAACTAGCTACACACCAGAACACACACACCCTTCCTATTCCATTTTACACACCTGGTAATCCCAGTTCACAGGCCTCGTAAGACCTTCAGTGTGGAAGTAATTAATGATCCTTATATTGAAATTGTCTTTGATGTTCTAATGATCTATGATGATGCTTTAGTGGTCTTTGATGGGGCTGGGCAGTATACCGTATTTTACTATATACTGGTATTGATGCAGGGACCGGTTTGGGTTTTTACCTTCTAAACCGGTATTTGAATGTTTGGTTTGTTAAATGTGATACGCCGTGTGTAATGTCAACTTTTAGAGTTTATTTCGCTACTTGAGTCATCTCTCTCCGCTCTTTCTCTCCGTGCCACTATCCACACAGACCTAGCCACCTTGTCACTCAAGGAACGCATTTGATGTTCCTCAACCACGAGACACTTGCGTTCGGTCTGCATGGTGAATGCTGCACATGCAACAATGTTGACGACAACAATGCTCTTTTCACTTTGCTTCTCAATATAACTCCACTAGCGTTCTAGAATGACATTTAGTTTGTGTTTCTTACATCGGCAAACAGCTAGTTTGTCTTTTTCTTAGCATGTTGCGAGACGCTAATTGTTAGTCGCTAATGCTAATAGCTAGCTAATAAATGTACTGAGTAAAAGCAAACGTAGCTAGCTAATAAATGTACTGAGTAAGAGCAAACGTAGCTAGCTAATAAATGTACTGAGTAAAAGCAAACGTAGCTAGCTAAATCAGCATGTTTGTGCCACCGTATCTTCTAAATCAAAGAGGAATATGGATCTGGCGGACTCACTAAACACACATGCTTTGTTTGTAAATGATGTCTGAGTGTTGGAGTGTGCCCCTGGCTATCTGTAAAAAAAAGAAAATGGTGCCATCTGGTTTGCTTAATATAAGGAATTTGAAAGGATTTATAATTTTACTTTTGATACTTAAGTATATTTTAAACCAAATACTTTTAGACTTTTCTGAAGTAGTATTTTACTGGGTGACTTTTACTTGTCATTTTCTGTTAATGCATCTGTACTCAAGTATGACAATTGGCTACTTTTTCCACCACTGCAATTGAGTGCAGGAAATGCAGAAATGATAAAAGTGCTGACATTTGTTTTGCTTGAATTGAACAGTTTAAAAGAATCAGAATGGCGATTTCAATGAGTATGTGTTGCCACCTTAGGCTCACTCACTACTCATAAAGCAAATAAATAACTTTTATTATTCAAAAACTAAAAATACAGTCATGCCATCCATTTTTAATTTTAATTTTATTTTTATAAATACGGCGATATAATATTTTGTCCATATCGCCCAGCCCTAATCTATGATGCTGCTCTGGCTCTAATGATCTATGATGTTCTAATGATCTATGATGATGCTCTGGCTCTAATGATCTATGATTCTCTAATGATCTATGATGATCATTCCTGTTTGTGGAGACACTCCTTTAAACTGCTAGGATTTGTGTTGTCTCACTCTCCTCCCACATGTTAGCATGCAGTCATCCTCTATCTTCCTGCTTGGTTCTCTGCCTGTGTCATTGCTGATTCTCCTCCAGTCATGGTTCTCCTTTTCCTCCCCTCCCCCGCTTTCTCCTCTCACTCTTCTCTTTTCCCCTCTTTCGTTCGTTCATATTTTACCTCCCCCAGAAGAGACAAAGTCCCCCCCCTCTTTATGACGAAGAGCCTGTCTCTTGGCATTCCTCTCATTTCCCTCCTCTTCAGATTTCACTTTCTCTTCCTCCTTCGACCTCCCTCCTCCTGTATCAGTGTCTTTCCGTCTCTTCCTCTCGTAAAGTATTGTAATGAGGTGTGACAGACCTCCCTACCCTGCTACCATAGCAATAGGGTTCCCGTGGCAACACTGCGGGCAGTGGTGAGGGGATAGAGAAGCGGCCCCAGTTCACCGCACACTAACACCCTCCACCTCCGTTCGCCACTCTAACATTCAAATCATGAGCTGGCATGGGCACACACACACAGACGTACAGTAGCTAGCTACAGACACACACACACACTTGCATGTTCACAGTTTCCGAGACACACGGACAGTTCGAGTCAGAGTCTATTTCCTGTCTACTCCTCTAATACTCTATGACAGGGCCTCTGCTACGGCCACCCAGTGTGTTCAGGAAACGTCTATGGGAGGCTCACAAAGGACCCGTAGTCAGCCACCGGTACATGGAGTATTCCACACACACTTACTCAACTCACACACAGCTACATTTACAAATCCTTTAGTTTATATTAATAATGTTCCCATGTTCTCAAGTGTGATTATGATACGTATGTAGGAGGACAGGTTATTAGTAGTTTGTTGAACAGACTAACACCCCATGTAGAAAAACACCATCTGTGCCGGTCTCTCTCTTCTCTTTGATCTCCCCCCCCCCCCCCCCCCATATAACACACACACACACTCTTCGCCAGCTCTCTTTGCCACAAGAGTCATGTGGACTGGAAGCGATAGTCCGACTCAGTCCCGATGCCCCCTCACTAGTGTGTCTCTCGTTCCATCTCTTTCGCTGTATAAAGTGAGAGGATGACTAGAAGACTAGATTTGGAGAAATGGCCACTGCAGTCAGTCACAGTCCAGACCCATGCTGATTAACAGCACCACCACCAATCCGGATTACATGCAGAGGGATGGGCGTGTGTTTGTGTCTCTGTGTTTGTTTCTCTCTGTGAGTGTGCGTGTGTCGGGTTTAGCTGTGGATTAGCAGCCATACTTGACTGACTGTCCCAGTGTATGTAGTCTGCTAACCAGCTCCCAGGGGGCTCCAAGAGGACTGGGTGGATCCTAGAAGTCCAGTAAACAAAAGCTGAGACAACATGGCCACACAGAGATAAGAGACCAGCCACACACACACACACAGGCTAATGAGACAACTGACAGATGCTGGAGCTAGTATCTACAGCACCAACCTACAGAGGAGATCAACCAGCTCCACATCTCTGCTACGTGTAAACACACACCGCCTACATCATATGACAAAGTGCAGTAGCTCTAAAACGGACACACACACACCACCAACTCTTAGTGCACAGAGAGCAAGTCTCCCATCTCATCTTATTATAGCAATAATAGGTGACCCAGTTTGGGTATTTTGTTTTTTTCTCCCCTCTTTCAAAATAGACTGTTATTCTGGTACTTCCTGTGATAGAAGGCTGATTTCTATCGGCCAGGCTCTGAGGCCTGGTGGCTGCTGGGAGATCTGGACATGGTTTGGAGGGGGGGTATTGAGAAGACTGCAGGTGAAAGGTTATGAGCGACAGTTGGCCTTAATAAAACTGTCTGGAAAATGCATTGGTTTGTCCTTAATAAAACTGTCTGGAAAATGCATTGGTTTGTCCTACTGCTAGAACAGGAGAGTTGGGGTGTAGAGTTGAAGTCGGAAGTTGACGTACACTTAGGTTGGAGTCATTAAAACTCATTTTTCAACCACTCCACAAATTTCTTGTTAACAAACTATAGTTTTGGCAAGTCGGTTAGGACATCTACTTTGCATGACACAAGTCATTTTTCCAATAATTGTCTACAGTCAGATTATTTCACTTATAATTCACTGTATCACAATTCCAGTGGGTCAGAAGTTTACATACACTAAGTTGACTGTGCCTTTAAACAACTTGGAAAATTCCAGAAAATTATGTCACGGCTTTAGAAGCTTCTGATAGGCTAATTGACATCATTTGAGTCAATTGGAGTTGTACTTGTGGATGTATTTCAAGGCCTACCTTCAAACTCAGTGCCTCTTTGCTTCATGGGAAAATCAAAAGAAATCAGCCAAGCCCTCAGAAAAAAATGGTATACCTCCAAGTCTGGTTCATCCTTGGGAGCAATTTCCAAACACCTGAAGGTATCACGTTCATCTGTACAAACAATAGTACGCAAGTATAAACACCATGGGACCACGCAGCCGTCATACCACTCAGGAAGGAGACGCGTTCTGTCTCCTAGAGATGAACGTACTTTGGTGCGAAAAGTGCAACTCAATCCCAGAACAACAGCAAAGGACCTTGTGAAGATGCTGGAGGAAACGGGTACAAACGTATCTATATGGACAGTAAAACGAGTCCTATATCCATATAACCTGAAAGGCTGCTCAGCAAGGAAGAAGCAATTGTTCCAAAACCGTCATCAAAAAGCCAGACTACGGTTTGCAACTGTACATGGGGACAAAGATCGTACATTTTGGAGAAATGTCCTCTGATCTGATGAAATAAAAATAGAACTGTTTGGCCATAATGTCCATCGTCATGTCTGGAGAAAAAGGGTGAGGCTTGCAAGCCGAAGAACACCATCCCAACCGGGAAGCTCGGGGATGGCAGCATCATGTTGTGGGGGTGCTTTGCTGCAGGAGGGACTGGTACACTTGGACAATGACCCCAAGCATATTTACAAAGTTGTGGCAAAATAGCTTAAGGACAACAATGTCAAGGTATTGGAGTGGCCATCACAAAGCCCTGACCTCAATCCAATAGAACATTTGTGGGCAGAACTGAAAAAGCGTGTGCGAGCAAGGTGTCCCACAAACCTGACTCAGTAACACCAGCTCTGTCAGGAGGAATGGGCTGAAATTTACCCACTTACTGTGGGAAGCTTGTGGAGGGCTACTCGAAACGTTTGACCCAAGTTAAACAATTTAAAGACAATGCTACCAAATACTAATTGAGTGTATATAAACTTCTGACCCACTGGGAATGCGATGAAATAAATAAAAGCTGAACTAAATCATTCTCTCTACTATTATTCTGAAAGTTCAAATTCTTAAAATAAAGTGGTGATCCTGATTTTTTTTTTTTACTATGATTAAATGTCAGGCATTGTGAAAAACTAAGTTTAAGTGTGTTTCGCTAAGGTGTATGATAACTTCCGACTTCAACTGTATTTAGTAGACAACAGTAGAGGGATTGGCAGAAGATCTGAAAGGCAGTCAGCAGTGCTCAATTTGGTTGCCCGACTTATGATCACATACAGTGCATTCGGAAAGTATTCAGACCCCTTGACTTATTCCACATTTTGCTACATTGGTACCTTATTCTAAAATGTGTTCAATAGTTTTTTTCCCCCTCACCATTCTACACACACTATCCCATGACGACAAAGCAAAAACATTTTTTAAAGAAATGTTTGCAAATGTATATATTTATATAAAAAAAATTATATTTACATAAGTATTCCGACCCTTTGCTCAGTACTTTGTTGAAGCACCGTTGGCAGCGATTTAGTCTCTAGTCGTCTACAAGCTTGGCACACCTGCATTTGGGAAGTTTATCACATTCTTCTCTGCAGATCCTCTCAATCTTCTGTCAGGTCTGCTTGGGGAGCATTGCTGCACAGCTATTTTCAGGTCTCTCCAGAGATGTTGGATTGGGTTCTAGTCCAGGCTCTGCCTGGGCCACTCAAGGACATTCAGAGACCTGTCCCGAAGCCACTCCTGTGTTGTCTTGGCTGTGTGCTTAGGGTCATTGCCCTGTTGAAAGGTGAACCTTCGCCCCAGTCTGAGGTCCTGAACGCTCTGGAGCAGGTTTTCATCAAGGATCTCTGTACTTTGCTCTGTTCATCTTTCCCTCGATTCTGACTAGTCTCCCAGTCCCGGCTTCTGAAAAACATCCCCAGAGTATGATCCTGCCACCACCATGCTTCACTGTAGGGATGGTGTAGGGATGGCAGGTTTCCTCTACCATAAAGGCCTGATTTGGAGTGCTGCAGAGATGGTCATCCTTTTGGAAGGTTCTCCCATCTCCACAGAGGAACTCTAGAGCTCTGTCAGTGACCATTGGGTCTTTGTCACCTCCCTGACCAATTGCTCAGTTTGGTCGGGCAGCCAGCTCGAGGAAGAGTCTTGGTGATTCCAAACTTCTTCCATTTAAGAATGATGGAGGCCACTGTTCTTAGGGACATCTTTTGGTACCCTTCCTCAGATCTGTGCCTCGACACAATCCTGTCTCGGAGCTCTACGGACAATTCCTTCAACCTCATGGCTTGGTTTTTGCTCTGACATGCACTGAACTGTGGGACCTTATATAGACAGGTGTGTGCCTTTCCAAATCAATTGAATTTACCACAGGTGGACTCAATGAAGTTGTAGAAACATCTCAAGGATGATCAATGGAAACAGGATGCACCTGAGCTCAATTTCGAGTCAACAAAGGGTCTGAATACTTATGTAAATAAGTTATTTCTGTTTTTTATTTTTAATAAATGTGCAGATTTCTACAAACCTGTTTGCTTTGTCATTGTGTGTAGATTGAGGAATGTTTTATTTCATCCATTTTAGAAGGCTGTAACGTAACAAAATGTGGGAAAAGTCTGAATACTTTCCAAATGCATTGCATGCCCAGAAATTCAAATTGACACGCAAAACATATGTACACTTTCTGTCTTCCACTTACACACGAGAGGAACCAGAAATATCAAATGTTGAAAAGAGAGTGTGTGTGTAGCCTATATTTAGTCATTTAACACGAATGGGACCCACACGTCACACACACGTTGTGAATCATGGCCCAGTCATCTCCTGCCTAGCCTCACAAGGTGTGTGTGTGTGGGGGGGAGGACAGGTCAGCACTCTGTAGAGCTGTGTCAGTCAAACAGCAGTCGGGTGACCTGTGTGTTCAAGGAGCATTTAGAGCCGCAGACCCTGACCAACATGTCAGGATGGGTTCCACTCTGGCCCAGAGTGCACCTCTACATACTTTCCTTTCTTCTCTACACTTTCCTGTCTACCAATAAACCCATCAAATACACTGGGAGTGGGACTGCCCCAATCCTTAGAACAACGCTGGCTGGCTGTAAGAGATGAGTGTAGGCGTAGAAATATAATATATAGATTGTATTTCTGTTAGTGTGAGACTGGTCAGAGTGCTGCTTGGTAATGGATTACTGCAGCAGGCTCTTCCAGGGGTGGGCAGACGGGCGGATATTAGTTGTTGGTGCAGTCTAGCACCAGAGAGAAGTGATGGTCATTGTTGACATGTTACTGGGACTGTTGTGTTTCATAAGGAACCTGAGTATGTACTTCTGTATGTGAATGAGTTGGTACTTAATTAGTGTGTTTGTTTTACTGTAGTGTGTGTATGAATCCACAAGTGTTGCCTCGGTGGTACAGAAGGCCAGCTGTGTGTGAGGGAGAGCTGCTGTGTTCATTGTCATTAGAGTGATACCCATCTGATTCTACATGGGCTGGCCACTTCCTCTCATGTTGAGGGTCACACTGGGAAGGGAGTGGTAAGCACGCACAAAGGCCTATGCATCAGGGTTTCCGTTAACTGGTAATAGCCGGCTTTTGGCCACCATTTATTTATTTATTTTATACGTTTTAAAAAGCGGATAAATAAAATTGTCAACTGCGTTTTATTTTCAGCAAACTTAGCATGTGTAAATATTTGCATGAACATAAGATTCAACAACTGAGACATAAACTGAAAAAGTTGCATAGACGTGACTAACAGAAATGGAATAATGTGTCCCTGAACAAAGGGAGGATCAAAATCAAAAGTAACAGTCAGTATCTGGTGTGGCCACCAGCTGCATTAAGTACTGCAGTGCATCTCCTCATGGACTGCACCAGATTTGCCAGTTCTTGCTGTGAGATGTTACCCCACTCTTCCACCAAGGCACCTGCAAGTTCCTGGACATTCCTGGCCCTAACCCTCACCCTCCTATCTAACAGGTCCCAGACGTACTCAATGGGATTGAGATCCGGGCTCTTCGCTGGCCATGGCAGAACACTGACATTCCTGTCTTGCAGGAAATCACACACAGAATGAGCAGTTTGGCTGGTGGCATTGTCATGCTGGTGGGTCATGTCAGGATGAGCCTGCAGGAAGGGTACCACATGAGGGAGGAGGATGTCTTCCCTGTAACGCACAGCATTGAGATTCCCTGCAATGACAACAAGCTCAGTCCGATGATGCTGTGACACACCGCCCCCAGACCATGACTGATCCTCCACCTCTAAATCGATCCCGCTCCAGAGTACAGGACTCGGTGTAACGCTCATTCCTTCGACGATAAACACGAATCCAAACCATCACCCCTGGTGGGACAAAACCGCGATTTGTAAGTGAAGAGCACTTTTTGCCAGTCCTGTCTGGTCCAGTGACGGTGGGTTTGTGCCCATAGGTGACGTTGTTGCAGGTGATGTCTGGTGAGGACCTGCCTTACAACAGGCCTGCAGTCCAAGCCCTCATTCCAGCGTCAGTCCACCATCTCTCAGCCTATTGCGGACGGTCTGAGCACTGATGGAGGGATTGTGCGTTCCTGGTGTCACTCCGGCAGTTGCTGCCATCCTGTCCCGCAGGTGTGATGTTCGGATGTACCGATCCTGTGCAAGTGTTGATGCATGTGGTCTGCCACTGCAAGGACGATCAGCTGTCCAGCCTGTCTCCCTGGGGCGCTGTCTTTGGCGTATCACAGTATGGACAATTTATTGCCCTGGCCACATCTGCAGTCCTCATGCCTCCTTGCAGCATGCCTAAGGCACATTCACGCAGATGAGCAGGGACCCTGGGCATCTTTCTTTTGGTGTTTTTCAGAGTCAGTAGATAGGCCTCTTTAGTGTCCTTAGTTTTCATAACTGTGACCTTAATTGCCTACAGTCTGTAAGCTGTTAGTGTCTTAACGACCGTTCCACAGGTTCATGTTCAATAATAGTTGCTTGTTCAATGAACCATAATGGGAAACAGTGTTTAAACCCTTTACAATGAAGGTCTGTGAAGTTATTTGGATTTTTACAAATTATCTTTGGAAGACAGGATCCTGAAAAAGGGGCGTTTCTTTTTTTGCTGAGTTTATGAGGCATGTCTTACCTTGTTTACCTAGCCAAAATCATGCAATTATTTAAAATAAACGTTCTTTAATTGGCCAGTATCCAAAGGCACAATTTTAGTCGTATTAGCAACCCATGCTAGTTGTTGAATATTAGATCTCCCCTCTTAATGTCTAACGGATGTTTTCACATTTCACATCAAACTGCTCACATGTGCGGTGCGTTGTCCCCTAATTGCATTATGGAACCAACATTTGCGTGTGTCCTACTGCCTTGTGCGCATTGCTGCAATTGTATAATGAATAGTATCAACATTGTAAGCTAAACGTTCTGATCGGTTTCATCAGACTCGTTGCTTTTTAACAATTGTATTATTTATTTATTTGTATATGTAGTCTAGGCCTACTGCTTGTATGAATTTTGGATCGATCATCCCACAACTGTCCCAGAATTTGTTTGGAATAGGCCATTTCTTTCTCAACAAACTGATCAATAGAATAGGTAAACTTTTTTTTTTTAACTATGGGGGATAGTAGATTGACGTAGGCTAGTGATTTTCCTGTTCATTAGGCCTACTTGTCATGTTGGCTGAGGTGCCCTCTGTTGTACACACACCTCTTGGTGTGACCTTATTAGGCTATGTCAGCACATCCTGTGTGTATGGTCTCTCTGCCCTGGCAACAGGAAGTGACTGTCACCACCACTTTTGAGGGAGGGTGGGAGGGTAGCGCATGCTAAAAGTCATTAAAACTATAGCCTGTTTATTTACATTTCATGTCTAGTTATATGTACATATAAACTCATCTTAATTACCTCATGCTCCTGCATATCAACTCTGTACTGGTACCCTGTGTTTTTAGCCATGTTGTTACTCATTGTGTATTTATTACTTGTTATTGCTTTTCTGTTTTCTCTGTTTGCACCCGTAAGTAAGCAATTCACTGTTAGTCTACACCTGTTGTTGCTGATGTAAAAATGGCTTTATAAATGCATTTGATTTGTTTACAAAGCATGTACCGAAATAAAATGTGATTTGATCTTATTTTTTACTCTTTTGAAACATTTGACTCTCTTGACGTGTGTGTGTGTGTGTGTGTGTGTGTGTGTGTGTGTGTGTGTGTTCCAGGTGCAGTACAAGGAGGAGTTTGAGAAGAACAAAGGGAAAGGTTTCAGTGCTGTGGCCGACACGCCAGAGATGCAGAGAATCAAGAAAACACAGGACCACATCAGCAACGTACGTCTGTCTGTCAACGCTCACACGCAGGACCTGTCACAGGACAGGAACAACAACCATCTCTCTCCCTCAGGTTGTCTCAAATGGAACCCTGGTCAAAGTAGTGCACTATAGGGATCAGGGTGCCATTTGGGACTCAGGCCTGTCTTTATCCCTTACCTGCAGTGCTGGCTCCTTTGACCACTCACGCTCTCTCATATATATATATACACTACATGGTCAAAAGTATGTGGACACCTGCTCATTGATCATCTCATACCAAAATCATGAGCCTTAATGTGGAGTTGGTCCCCCCTTGTTGCTATAAAAGCCTCCACTCTTCTGGGAATGCTTTCCACTAGATGTAGGAACATTGCTGTGGGGACTTGCTTCCATTCAGCCACAAGAGCATTAGTGAGGTCGGGCACTGATTTTGGGGATTAGGCCTGTCTCGCAGTCTGCATTACAATTCATCCCAAAGATGTTCGATGGGGTTGAGGTCAGGGCTCTGTGCAGGCCAGTCAAGTTCTTCCACACCGATCTCGACAAACTATTTCTATATGGACCTGCACGGGGGCATTGTCATGCTGAAACAGGAAAGGGCCTTCCCCAACTGTTACCACAAAGTTGGAAGCACAGAATCGTCTAGAATGTCATTGTATGCTGTAGCGTTAACATTTCCCTACACTGGAACTACGGGGGCCTAGCCCGAACCATGAAACACAGCCCCAGACCATTATTCCTCTTCCGCCAAACTTTACAACTGGCACTATGCAATGGGGCAGGTAGCGTTCTCCTGGCATCTGCCAAACACAGATTCGTCCTTCAGACTGCCAGATGGTGAGGTGTGATTCATCACTCCAGAGAACACATGTCCACTGCTACAGAGTCCAATGGCAGCGGGGTTTACACCACTCCAGCTGACGCTTGGCAACGCACGTGGTGAGCTTAGGCTTATATGCAACTGCTCGGCCATGGAAACCCATTTCATGACGCTCCCGATTAACATTGTTTTGTGCTGACTTTGCTTTCAGAGGCAGATTGGAAATCCGTAGTGAGTGTTTCAATCGAGAACAGATTCTTTTTTAAAGAGCTTCAGCCCACAGCGGCCCCGTTCTGTGAGCATGTGTGGTCTACCACTTCGCGGCTGAGACGTTGTTGCTCCTAGACTTTTTCACTTCACAATAACAGCACTTACAGTTGACCGGGGCAGGTCAAGTAAGTAGGGCAGAAATTTGACTAACGGACTTGTTGGAAAGGTGGCTTCCTATGACGGTGGCACATTGGAAGTAACTGAGCTCTTCAGTAAGGCCGTCATATTGCCGGTGTTTGTCTATGGAGTTTGCATGGCTTTGTGCTCGATTTTATACACCTGTCAGCAACAGCTGTGGCTGAAATAGCTGAATCCACGAATTTCAAGGAGTGTCCACATACTTTAAACCATTTAGTATGTATGTGTGTTATGTATGTATTCATGCACGTCCTTACCACTCTGATGTGCAGATTGTCTCTTAGTCCAGAAGTGCTGTGTGAAGCCTGGGCACAGGGTTATGTTACTTTGTCCCTCTGTGGTCCTCTGTTGCAGAAGGCTGCTGCCTAGGGCCTTGCTTGCTCTGGCAGACCAGGGACACACATCCTGACATCGCAGAACATAGTTGCCCTGCTCTGTCTTCTCTAATGACTTAATGAGTGTGGAGGGTGTTGGTTAATTACTGCTTTCATACAGGAACAGATCCTGTGTGTCTGAGACGGTGGAAACACACACACACACACACACACACACACACTTTATTACCACACACACACACACACACACACACACACACACACACATCAACACTTCTACAACCCCAGGCAAATACAGAGAAGAGAAACATGAGAAGTCTGTTACAGTGTCCCAGCTGTTATCAGTGTGTGTGAGGACAGACCAAGCCAAGGGGTGCGGCTGATGATCTCTTTCTTTCCCTCCTCCTCGGATGGACCCACACTCAGTAGGCCAGAGAGAGACAGACATGTCCAGCTCTCTTTGAAATGTGAGATGTCCAACTCCAGCCCCTTCTCGTTCACAACTGTCTGTCTGGACTAGTCCCCGTCTCTCGCTCTCCTTATCTCTCTGTCATATGACTCTAATTCACATTCATTTAGAACGTTCACTAAGGTCTCCAGCCCTCTGTCCCTTCCTACCTCTAACTTTCTACTGATTCATGTAGTGAAGGTTAAGAGGAGGGGGGGGGCAGTTTTGTGTCCGGGAGTGGGACTGGCATGGGCTGAGCTTTTCCTGTTCACACACACACACACACACACACACACACACACACACACACCATCTGTGTGCAACCTTCACCTTCAAAACAAACAGAAGTAATGTCAGACTCTCTCACGTAACATATTGAACATGTTGCTGGCTCTCTCACATTTAAAATAACTGTCTTCTCACAGTCACTGAACGCAATATCCTCACTCACGCTTAACACGGTCTTCTCCTCCGCTTAACACACTGGCCTCTTTCACCCACCCAGAGAGGGGGAGGGAGAGAGGGAGGGGGCAGAATATAGGCTGTGTCAGTCTTATCATTCAGGCTGGGAATAGTAGGGCTGTTATACTGCAGAAAAGGATCTGTCTCAGGTTTATTGGTCATTTGGAGATGAATGCGGTCTCTCTCTGTGATGTTGGCTGGGTTGTTATATTAGGGCTGGTGCTGCTGGTTGTGATGCAGCTTTGATTTACCTGAATAAACAAGGAAAGCATGTACTGCCATCCAGGACCTCTATACAAGGCGGTATCAGAGGAAAGCCCTAAAAATTGTCAGACTCCAGCCACACTAGACTGTTCTCTCTGCTACCGCACGGCAAGCGGTACCCCCCCCCCCCATAGCCACTATTTGCATTGCAACACCCCCCCCCCCCTTTCACTCCTGTGCTACTCACTTTAATAATAACTCTACCTACATGTACATATTACCTAGACTAAATGGTGCCCCCACACATTGACTCTATACCGGTACCCCCTGTATATAATATTGTTATTGTTATTTTACTGCTGCTCTTTAACTGCTTGTTACTTTTTATTTCTTATTTGTATTTTTTAAACTGCATTGTTGGTTAGAAGCTTGTAAGTAAGCATTTCACTGTAAGGTCGGCGCATGTAACTAAAAGGTCATTTTCACCCAGTATTTTTGTTAGACATGATATATTTTGCACCATTTTCTGTCTTCCTCCTTTGGGTCTCTGTTACTCTTTTCAATTTCTTACCCTTGCTTTAGGCCTGTCTCTCTCTCTCTCTCCACTTTTTCTCATTTCACCTGTTCCTGGTGATGTGTCAGCAATGGTTGCTAGGCAGCGCTGAGGTCACCCAACTTCCGGCTACGATGTCATTTCCTGTGTCAGCAGGCCTATTGTAGAAATGGAGAAGCACGTAGCTTAGCACTGTAGCGCCCTACCTATTACACACGCAGCCCTACTGCCTGGAGTGGGATCTGGAGACACCTACTGGGCACGACATGAACTGCACTTTATTTCCCTGCTCTAAATAGCTATCTGCTGGACTGGTACAGTCAACAGGATGCAATCTGAATTTTCTTATCAAACTAAGCAGCACCATACATGACGTCTGGGTGTTATATCTAGCCACTATGTATCAGAGCTAAATGACAAATGTCACAATGCAAATATAATGTGTGTGTACACAGATTAAGTACCATGAGGAGTTTGAGAAGAACAGGATGGGAGGAGAAATCCCATCTCCCCAGCCCAACAGCCCCAATCCAGGTACACATGCTGTCTCGCTCGCTCTCTCGCTCTCTCTCACACACACACACTATGGAAATACATTTATTAAAGATGCACGATGACATTTCCTGGTTGCTAAAATTCGAATGGTCTGCCTAATTTCACAAGCAAGTAAAGTGTAGAGAATTATTGTACCATCTAAAATATATTTCTCAAGACCAACATTTGATTACATTTTGTAGCTTTAACATCAGTGAGAGTAGACACATGGTTGCATTTATACCTGGGCGTAAAATGTTTGCTTTTTCGGCTCTGTGGACAGTTCCTGTTTTTTAGCACACCTGAATACAGTGATTGTGAGCTAGTGGTTAACCTGTGCATTCACTGTGTACATGTTATCACCTCTCAATATCACAGAGAGTCATTGTTCTAATAATTGACTGAAAGGTGCTAAATGATGGCTGCAAGTTTTGACTTGCTGTGCTGTGGAATTCTCTGTATCAGAGCCCTGGGGCTGACCAATGAGGTGCCAGTTAGATGGAGGGATAGGGGGGGAATACAGCAGGAGGAGATGAGACGGGGGGGGCCAAAATGTCTATCCTTCACTCTGATTCAATCACTCACTCTCCCTCTCACAATTCTCTCTCCCCAACTTTCTCTCGCTATCTCTGGCTCTCTCCTACCCCTCTCCTTTTCCCTCTCTCTCACCAGTGTTCCAGCAGCCCCACCAGCCCCCTGCTGCGTCTAAGAACTACAGCTATGAGTCAGCAGCGGCTCCTGGACCAGTCCGTCAGGTGGCCGCCGCCCCCCCTCCCAGCTCCGGGGTGAGACAGAACCCTCCTCTCTCTTGTGTTAGGATCTATCCCAAATGGCACCCTATTCCCTATTTAAAGCATCTGCTTTTTTTTTACCAGGGCCCGTTGTGGCCCGGTCAAAAGTAATGCACTATTTAGGGAAAGGGGTGCCGTTTGGGACGTAGGCACTGTTCTCTCTGCATGGGGGCCTCCACTGTGTCTGGCAGTATCCACATGGCCCCCCCCAGTAGCTTTGTCTTGTAGCAGAGACTGACTGTCTCTGTTGAAGGTGGTGTTATAGGAACTTCATGTTCTCTTTCTCTCCCTTTCTCCGTACCTTCTCCCTTCCCTCCCTCCTATTCCTTTTACATCCTCTCTCTCCTCTCCATCTCTCTCTCTCCTCTCCATCTCTCTCTCTCCTCTCCATCTCTCTCTCTCCTCTCCATCTCTCTCTCTCCTCTCCATCTCTCTCTCTTCTCTCCATCTCTCTCTCTTCTCTCCATCTCTCTCTCTTCTCTCCATCTCTCTTTTTCACTCGTTTTCTCTTTTTCACTTCTCTCTCTTTTTCACTCGTTTTCTCTCTCTTTTTCACTCGTTATATATATATATATATATATATATATCCCCCTTCTCTTCCTGTGTGTAGAAGCGGTACCAGGCGGTGTATGACTATGCTGCAGCCGATGAGGACGAGGTGGGCTTCCTGGAGGGAGATGTGATCGTGGACGCGCAGGTGATCGACGAGGGCTGGATGTACGGCCGTGTCGAGCGCACTGGCCAGCAGGGCATGCTGCCTGCTAACTATGTAGAGGCCATCTGATCTGAGAAAGAGAAGTGTGGGAGGGAGGGAGAGAAGCAAATGAAAAGCCCAGTGCCATCTCATCTTAATGCCGCTTTCTATTTCTTTCACTCGTTCTCCGATCTTTCCTGTAAGACCCCCCGGTGTACCCCTGGTCTGCTCTCCTCCAACGACACTCTGTCTGTCTGTGCTGCCGTCTATCTGAATGTCTGTTTGTCTGCCTGTCTCTGTCCCAATTCTTTGGTCCACTAAAAAAAAGCAGTCAAGTGGAATTTAAGTCTTACAGAAGAAACATGCCTCCATCTTACAGGCTATATATACATCAGGGGTCATAGTGTATCACAACTATCCTAGCTACAGCACTTCATTTTCCAGCAAACTATGATGCAAAACGATATGAACCTCCCCCTTTGTCAATCAAGTTGCCATGACAGCAGAGAACTGAGGCCAATGTGGTCATGAGAAAATGAGTTTGGAATGTGGGTGTGGCATCTTCAGAAGTTGTTTTTTTCTTCTTCTTTTTTCCGTTTTTGAAACTGGTTGAAATTGGTCTGACTGGAAGCTCAGTGTAGAATCTTACTATATCTGGGCAGTTAGAACTCAGCTTGAATATTTGACTTGTGTACATTCCATTAACCATCAATACCCCATTGTTGTCGCATCAACCAGTCAGTGAGCAGTCTACAGTATCAGTCTTACCAGAGAGGTCTTATATATTTCTATAACTACACGTACGCATTTATCAATAGTACTTATCTGTTACCTCACCTGTCTTACCCTGTCCTGCACTGCATTGTGGGTATTGTTCTGAAACTCAACTGGAATCCTATCTAAACTGAAGAGCGCCTCCTGCCTTGCCTTGTACCTCAAGTTCAGGCATTTGAAGTACAGGAGGGATCAGGGACGAGTTAGTTAGGGGACGTGGTTACAATCTTCTTACAATCATGTCATCACCTTAGTCAGTGGGTGTGAAGCTATTCCTCATTCTCGCTGTCTCCCGCTCGCAGCCTCATGCCTTCCGACAGTCTTACAGGAAGATGAGTGACGTGATGGTTGGAGAGGGTCTGGGGCGGAGAGAGGGGGTAGGATCAGGCCAGGTCCTGCCCCTATTCCAAGAGAACCAACATCCGAGTTTATCAATCGTAAGCGCGAAGGCCAAACACAATTCCCAAAACAATTCTGTATTGTCAATCTTTTCTCTTTTTTTTCAAATTATTATTTTTTTCACTTTGTTTTGTTGTTAAACATTCCAGTCCTTTGTTATGAGAAGTGTTGAACGGGGGTCAGAAATCCAGGCTGTGGTAAATGTTAGTGTTTTATTTCCTATCATGCTGTTTTTTTCCCCCCTTTGCTTTTGTTGGTATTCTAAGAGGCTTATTTTAAAAATGTCAATGTATCAAATACATTTCGGAAGTAAAACGGCAACTCGATTTATGAACCAATAAGGCACGCTAGTTTTGTCTAGACGTGTGCGTATGCTGGGTTAGAAATCCCAACGATTTAGATCCATGGGGTAAATCAACCATCATGGGTTATGTATTTGCCTGATAATTCGTCAACCCAATTTGCCTGTTTTATTGTGCCAACTCGTGACTGGACCACCTCGCCCAGTTCTCTTTTCCTTGAAACTCCGAAGAGTGGAGAGCAATGTTCTGGAGTGCCACTGGCTCATGAATATTCACATGCTCATTAATGAGCAGTCGTCATGGCGCATAGTTACATTAGGCCCCCGCTCTCTCGCCCGCATTTATAGATCATCTCTGACATTCTATAGGCACACATTTCCATAGGACATTCCCTGCCTATGTAGTGGCACCCCTGTGTTGCACAGGAAACTGAGAAATGTTACGCGACAACGACGTAACTTTCATAGTCGTAGCTACGAGATCTGTCTGGATGTCCTGTCAGGAGCAGATTCTTCCAGTGCCGACGGATCGTTGTACATTCCGTGTCCCGAGGGACCGTGTGAGGCTGGGAGAGGGACGCGGTGAACTCCTCCTCGACCGCTTACTTATCTTTCCCACCCTAATGTTTCTTCCCCTTCTCTGATGCACTGTGACTGTCACATGTGAGGGGGGGGGGATTAAAAGTCTTGTTCCGCCGTATAGCCTGATTTGATGGTGGTGTTGTACAGTTGTTTTGGGTTGTAGGTCATGGTGCTGGGGAAGGAGGGGGCTTTTACCTGCAGACTAAAGCTGTAGTGTGGAATGATTTTGATCTAATGAGGTGAAGGGGCAGTATAAAGGGTAAACGGTACCCTTTTTAGTACCAGTGTGGTGGGACGTGTTGGACAATAAGTAGGTGTTGACCGTTCATATCATTTTGGCTTCAACTTTGTAATGTGATGAGTTATAACAATGATGCTTAAATGAATTAGAATGAACACAACGCACACCTCAACCCGACTGGATAATCAGATTGCCATGCTGATTAAAAAAAAGGTAAGTCTAGGCTGGCATTTAGCATCTATGATCTCTACTTGACAACTGGACATTTTTAAACTCGTACACTGTATGAAGGGCCGTTTTGGGGCAGAGCCATTTGAAGTCTCACTTGCTTTGCTGCAGTAACTGAAGAAAGGGTGAGGAGGAAGAGGTGGTTTGGCTTGACGTGAATGGGGTGTTGGGAGTTTTTATGAATTTGGTTGGCCTCTTGTACAGTATCAGCAGTCAATGCCTCAAAATAAAATAGCCTTGGCTATGTGGAGGCTTTGGTGTGTTTTATAGATGGGGAATAAACCAAGCCTTCGTTGGCTGCCACAGCTGTTTTTCCTTTGCAGTGATGTGGATTTGTTTTAGTTGCTAGGGGTATTTCGGAGCGAGGCGAATGATGGTGGTAGTTGGAGGGAAACCAATCCAAAGTGGCTAAAGACAAGCCAATTGTGTTTTTGTGCGACTTGAGTGATGATAGACCACAGCGGCAAGGCGTAGACATTATTATTGCACCATGTTATTGTCTGTATTGAGCTGGATGGGGCTAGGAAAGGGATGCTACTAGGAAAGCGTACTACTACCCCCAACCTAAGGAAAGACTAGGAATCCGCCAGGAGACCAATATTCTCTTCTGCTTTGGTATCACTCCTACAACTCTGCAGTATCATATCTCATATCATCACCTTGTTCTCCTCCCCCAATGTATGTGGTCATATCAGTCCTATGGCCAAGAGTCCTCCAACCTTCTACCCCAATTAAAGACTCCTATGTCCTATGCTTCTGATGAATAAACCATCCCTGCTTTTGTATGATACTGGTATAGGAAGTGCAGATATAAATCACATCAACCAACCACAAACACTGACCTAGCATTCAGACCGATGTTGTGCATTCCATCAAAAAATTATTTTGTTTTGATAGCATTTTTGTTCTTCTGATTTTTTTTTTTTTACATGCATATATTGACATTCTTAAAAGAAAATCAGACTCCAGTTGAATTTTAAGGAACTGATAAAAGCATCTCATGTTGCCCTGTTTCAGCACTTCGAATTGTACTTAAATATTCTACAGATTAAATAAAATGTCATTTTTACTCGGTAGCGTCCAGTATTATTTGCTTCCTTCAGTGTAAATTCTTCCTCATTCGGTGTGATTCATTGACTATATGACTACGACTTTGCTGAACACTAAACGCAGATTGCATGTATTAAATGTATATGGGACTGGGCCCTCAGCAGAAATAAATGTCCCATGTTTTACGCTACTCCCTATCCTGGTTTTAATGTCTACCCGTATGCTTCCACGCGTACAATATTATAGAAAGTATAGGGCGGGGAGGGGCTTCGTGCATAGAGATTATTCTGCTCCGGCTATTTCCGATCTTCCCCGATCTGCGCCGGTTTTAAGGGGGCTTCCAATTTCTTCGTCGTGTGTTCTGGCGATACATCTGCATCCTCCATTTCTGGCATTCTCATCATGTTGGACATTTTAGTGTTGATGTTTTTTGCTATCATGGGACTTGTTTTCCTATCCTACATAATTTACATGTTATGATGTGTGTCCGGATTTTGGACCCAGCCGGTGAGCCGCTCCTACATCCGCGGTACCCATCGCTGACAGTGGTAAGTAGCGCACACCGATGAAAACGTCAGCCTCTTATGCTCTTTAGTTATTGAATTGTAGGTTTTAAAATTGTAAAGATACAAAAATGAAAGATTAAGTTGTATATGACAGATAGTGCTGAAACATTGATGGGCTATATATTCATAATTTTGAGAATCTAAAAACAGTTTCTAGTTAGCGTTATGATACGATGTTGGTTCATACTATTAAAAATATTTTCACCGGTATTTATTTTCAATTATGACGCTATATTAATGGTGGTTAAAGGTGTTGGGAACTCCGTTAACCTTGTGTCCCGCAGGATAGAAATAACAGGAAAGAATAACACTGACGGGGAGCATAATAAATGTGACACCTGTGCATCCTGCTCAATCTCTTCCAGGGAGGAATGCTCTTCAACGTGGAGGAGAAGGGGGGCTTTACTGCTCCTCTGGGGGGAATGAAGATGGCCCATCAGAGGGGGAAGACCTTGTAGGGTGGATAGACTGGCAGCTGGTGGACACTTCTCTGTTGGTCTCTAGATTCAGCCACCCGACTATGATGACCCTTATTGAGATCAGGTCTCCTGTACCCCAGTAGGCTCCAATAGCCAACCCCTGTGCTCTACCGACTCCTCTTCTAAAATTATTATCTGTGTGTAGAACGCATAGGAGTTAGTAAAGATGTCAAATTGGTAAGGATGTAAAGCTATAAGGAGTAAGGTTGTATTGCAGTAGTATTGTTTGTGCCTATTTGACTACACTGTGAGGGTTAACACTAACCCCCAAACTGTGCAATGTACAATATCTCCATGTTAAGTGCATGGTTTTGTGTGTTAGGCTATATAAGTAAGTCAAAGGATAGAGACTTCATCCTATCAAGGAACTTGGACAGTTATTATCTTAGTCCTAGTTGTTTTCTATGAACAGGCTGAGATGCTCTTGATTGACCTCTACTTGATCTAAGCGTTGAAGCAGGACTATGTCCACTCTGCCCTTTTTACAATCAGTGAACCTAAAAGGCCAGGGGGTTGTGTTAATGCAATAGCTATTAGCCACAGTCACACAGAGATTATATTGGCATGTCAGTACTAACAAAAAATGTATACATTAAAAGTATTAGCTAAACTTTTTTTCAGAAGCTCTGTGTTCCTGGAAGAGAGGTAATTCCATCTAATTATTGCATTAAATTGATAGGATCTGGAAGTAACTCCCATATCATCACTGTTGTCACTGTAATCATGAATGACTGATTTATCTTAAACAGTATTGATAAGTCGAGTGGTCCACACACTGAATGCATGTTTTTATCCCTCAGATTCATCACTGCAGTTTGTTTTTCTCACACAAACATTAGTGTTATATTTATCAGAGCCAAGGCAAATGCCAATATTTTTGTGATGCCATTGAAATAAAGGTTTGCGCACGAAAACCTGGCTAACTTTATTTCACTTCAAAATGTGTGAATGTGCATAGGTATGCGAGAGGGAGTGAATCATTTGTAGGAATTTTTTATGTTTGCCTACATTTGAAGGTTTGAGTACAGAAGAAACCAGATCGCAAGCCAGCTGTTGACATATGAGGGATTGTGTGTGAACCTACACAGTGTACAAAATATATTTTGCCCTCAGAACAGCTTCGATTCGTCAGGGCATGGACTCTACAATGTGTTGAAAGCGTTCCACAGGGTTGTTGGCTCATGTTGACTTCAATGCTTCCCACAGTTATGTCGAGTTGGCTGGATGTCCTTTGGGTTGTGGACTATTCTTGACACACATGGGGAAACTGTTGAGCGTGAAAAACCCAGCAGCGTTGCTGTTTTTGACACAAACCGGTGCGCCTGGCATCTACTGCTATACCGCGTTCAAAGGCGCCTCAATCCCATGGTCTGTTTGGTTATAGGGTTATTTGAACTAATATTTTTGGAATGAAGTATTTTAAAAATCATAGGCTATTTCAAGGAAATAATTGTAACCTATTTTCAAATACTTATATAGAAGTACACTGTGTATGTGCGCACACGTCCCCTCATGTCAACATGAAGCAATTGACACAAGTCCAGCTGGCTTGCGATCTTGCAATTCTACACATTTTGCCATTACATATGTTATATGTTCATCTGATATTTGATTGAGAGTGACTTACATAATCAATGGGGGCCCCCTGGAGGTCAGGGCCCCTGGGCACATGACTTGCATTACAGATAAACCATTTTTATTTTGGGGTGGGAGGTCGAGGGAAACTGCATTGAGTACAGTAGATCAATAAAGCTACAATACTCTAACACATGGTTTCCCAATCTCGGTCCTGGGGCCCCAACTGGGTGCACATTTTGGTTTTTGCCCTAGCACTACACAGCTGATTTAAATAATCAACTCATCATCAAGCTTTGATTATTTGATTCAGCTGTGTATTGCTAGGGCAAGAAACTAAACGTGCACCCAAGTGGGGCCCCAGGACCGAGTTTGGGAAACACTGCTCTAGCAGGTGTGAAAGCTGCATAAGCTGAAAAACCTTGCTAGTGCATAGGTCAAATGTGGCTTTGTGATGCTCTTTTGAATTTCCTGTGTTTTTCTGATTCAGACAAATGATGTCTCTTAAAACATTGTTTTTGTAGTTAATCATACAAAAGAGAAGGAGCATTTGACCAGCATGAATTCATGTACAAACATTATTTTTCATTGGCTGATCAATTAAGTTCAATGCAGATCTCCAAACACATTCACTATCGATGACTAAAATAACAAATTGAGTTTTAAGAGATGGTTTAATAAACACGTAGTCATTTTAAAGCCTGTGTATCATTAAAGTAATAGTTGTGAAGTATAAAAAATGATCCATCCAAACTAATGCTGAAAACAAATCACCACACCATCTCTATATGATCTGATGTGTACAAGCTTATTCCATCAAGATAGAGATATCTAGGTGGACATAACCCGTTTTAGCATGGACGTTGGCATTGAGGACTTCCAGCATTTTAAAATAGTCAACTGGGTGGGTTGGGCCATGGGAGCAATCAGCCAATGATCAAATTGTTGCCTATTGTTTGGCTTTAAGCTACAGTGCATGCGGAAAGTATTCAGATCACTTAACTTTTTCCACATTTTGTTACGTTTCAGCCTTATTCTAAAATTGATTACATTGTTTTTTCCCCTCATCAATCTACACACAATACCCCATAATGACAAAGTGAAAACCAGGTTTTTAGAAAAGTTTGCAAATTTATAAAAAATACCTTATTTACGTAAGTATTCAGACCCTTTGCTATGAGACTCAAATTTGAGCTCAGGTGCATCCTGTTTCCATTGATCATCCTTGATGTTTCTACAACTTAATTGGAGTCCACCTGTGGTAAATTGATTGGACATGATTTGAAAAGACACACAGTACCTGTCTATATAAGGGTCCCACAGTTGACAGTGTATGTCAGAGCAAAAACCAAGCCATTAAGTTAAGGAATTGTCTGTAGAACTCCGAGACAGGATTATGTCGAGCCACAGTTCTGAGGAAGGGTACCAAAACCTTTATTCAGCATTAAAGGTCCCTAAGAACATAGTGGCCTCCATCATTCTTAAATGGAAGGTGTTTGGAGCCACCGATACTCTTCCTAGAGCTGGCCTCCTGGCCAAACTGAGCAATCGGGGGAGAAGGGCCTTGGTCAGGGAGGTAACCAAGAACCCAATGGTCACTGACAGGGCTCTAGAGCTCCTGTGGCGATGGGACAAACTTCCAGAAGGACAACCATCTCGGCAGTGCTCCACCAATCAGGCCTTAATGGTAGAGTGGCCAAACGGAAGCCACTCCTCAGTAAAAGGCACATGACACCCCGGTTGGGGCGAAGGTTCACCTTCCAACAGGACAACGACCCTAAGCACATAGCCAAGACAACGATTTGGGAGAAGTCTCTGAAAGCCCGGACTTGAACCCGATCGAACGTCTCTGGGGTATAGTGTGTTGATCGATGAGCGATTTTTTTTTTTTTGTAAAAATTTTTTTTTTTTTTTTTTTTTAAGTAATCCATTTTAGAATAAGGCTGTGACGTAACAAAGTGGAATAAGTCCAGGGTTCTGAATACTTTCCGAATGCCCTGTTTATCAAAGATGGTGGATAAATTAAATACATGGGTTTTTTTCCCCCATAAAAATGGTCAAGGTCCTTGTCGGTGTTCCCTCTTTCGCATGAGCTGTGATCTCGCACGGGAACGCATGCTCAAAGATGGTCACGCGAGAGAGAGTGCCCACTTAAGCAGACAGGAACCATGACAATTTTCTTCAATGGAAAACTGCCCATTGGTGATATTTTAAGGTATCCAATCGGGAGAAACTCTCCCCACAGTCAGAGCAGGAGTAGGGCTTCTCACCTGTGTGTATACCTTGGTGTTTTTTTAAGCTGCCCATTTGAGAGAAACTCTCCCCACAGTCAGAACAGGAGAAAGGCTTTTCTCCAATGTGCACTCTCTGATGAACTGATGGAGCTTGTGATTTTGTGAAGCACTTCCCACAGTCAGTGCAGTAATACGGATTCTCTCCCGTGTGTATTTTTTTCTTTCTTTGCTTTGATAGAAATGGGAACATCTCCTAGCAATGTGGGCAGTTGTGAGACCTCGTTGCACTGTGATCTTTCTGCTGTTGCTCTCTGGATGTAGAGAATGTCTCAACACGGTCTCCCGTGTGAACAATATCCAAAGAACAAGTCAGTTGGTGTGATATAAACAGTGTACAAAACATTAGGAACACCTGCTCTTTCGACGACAGACTGACCAGGTGAATCCATGTGAAAGCTAAGATCCCTTATTGATGTCACCTGTTAAATCCACTTCAAATCAGTGTAGATGAAGGGGAGGAGACGGGTTAAAGAAGGATTTTTAAGCCTTGAGACAGTTGAGACAGATGTTGTGTGTGTCATTCAGCGGGTGAGTGGGCAAGACAGAATATTTAAGTGCCTTTGAACAGGGTAGGGTAGTAGGTGCCAGGCGCACCGGTTTGAGTGTGTCATTAACTGCAACGTTGCTGGGTTTTTCCACGCTCAACAGTTTCCTGTGTGTATCAGGAATGGTCCACCACCCAAAGGACATCCAACCAACTCGACACAACTGTGGGAAGCATTGGAGTAAACATGGGCCAGCATCCCTGTGGGACACTTACGACACCTTGTAGAGTCTATGCCCCGAAGAATTGAGGCTGTTCTGAGGGCAAAAGGGTGTGCAACTCAATATTAGGGAGGTGTTCCTAATGTTTTGTACACTCTGTACACATGACTTATACATAGACTCTACAATACAAAGGGGGGATAAAATGGTTCTAAAAGTGGATGACAGTCAAAGAAAAGGACCTGCCACTCACTATCACCAGGGTTAGCAACCACACAGACTTAGCAACTACACAGACTCATTTCATAGATCTTCAAATCACTGGCAGTTTGTCTACTTCATTTCTTTAAACTACTCGTTGAGCACTCCAGATAGCACAGTTCATAAATCAAATGAAATGCTGGCAATGCTGAACAGGTTTGAATGTTGCTATCTGGGTGCACAGTGATGTGGGCTGATGTGGCCAAAATGCCAGGGCCGAATTTTTGTCCCAGTCCACCAATGCATCCAACACTGAAAATAAAGTTAGCTGTCATTGGTGACCGAGTTCCGGTCGTAGTGACCGTTGATCAAGGGAGGAGGAAATGGTGTCCCTTCAGAGGGCAAGAATGCAATGTTTGTTAGGAGAAATGCAGTATTATCACAAGGAGACGTATACTTGGAATACAGAGGAGGAACGTTGTGAAAGAGAGTGAGGGTGGTAAGAGGGTGAATCTGTTGAAGATGTTGGAAAAAAGGGAGAAGGTAGGTCGAAGAAGGCTGCTGGCAAGTGCAAACAGAGTGAGCTGTACACCGTATCCAGTTATGGAAGTGGATGATAAAAAGCAACATTGTGCTGCTCTGTTTGTTGATTTATCAAAAGACATTTGATTCACTTGGCAATAAATTGTTGAAGGGGCAGTAAATTGGTTCAGGGACTATCTTTCTGACAGAACACAATATGAATATGAATGTGAATATACTGACAATCACAAGTCTAGCTTTCTTGAGATTAATAGAGGTGTGCCTCAGGGTTCCATTTTAGCTCCTGTGTTGTTCTCAATTTGTATTAATGATTTGGGAAATGGGATGCAACCAGCAAAGTTACATCTACAGTATATGCAGATACAGTCATATATTCATGTGCTTCTTCTCTGGTTCAGGCTGTTGAAGAGCTCCAGACTGCGTTTCAGTCACTGCAGGCCTCCCTTTATGATCTCAAACTGGTCTTGAATGTACAAAAAACAAAATTCATGACCTTCACCAGAGCTCGCACTCAGCCAAAGGTTAGCATTGTCACATCTGGTGGCTTATCCATTGAAAAAGTGTCATCCGACAAATACCTAGGTATATGGTTGAATGACAAGTTGTCCTTTAAAGTTCACATGGATAGTCTTGTGTGGGATCTTAAGTTGAAATTGGGTTTTTATTTTCGTATTAAGACTTACTTCCCGCTTATGACTAGAAAGAAGCTTGTACAGGACCGTTTTCTCTCTGTAATTGATTATGGTGACTTGTTCTATATGCATGCAGCCTCCTCTGTCTTTGAGAAACTGGGCTCTGTTTATCATGAATCCTTGCGCTTGTACTAAATGGTGGGTTGGACCTCACTTTAAATGCGCAGAAAGCTACATTTGTATGTGTTCATCTATTGATAGAGGAAAATATGTTTGAAATGACTAATTATGTATACATTCCAATCAGAAACTGACTAGTCCAAATGCTATAATGTACTGTCCCTCTTGCTCCTTTTCACAATTGTATATAATGTAGTCAGGAAGTTTAGTAACAATGAAGGTCTGTTCTTTAAGTTCATTCAGTTGTACAAATCTCCAGGTGGTGGGAACGGGCCATCTCCAAAATGGTCGGGAATGTTGATTTATGCTGACTGGCCTTGACTTCGTGCTGATAACGCGGAGGCTTGAGAATTAGAGGGGCCCTCTGTTTGTGAAACGGAACGTTTGGAAAACGCTGACGTCATTTTCAGTTTATAACCTGTGGTAATGTGTGTAAGCATTTAGTACTCACTTGAATTAAACGCTATTTACCTGGCTTTTAAGACTGGTCTCAATCTATTTCATGCATAATTAATGAACTTACAATTCATTAATGAATTAGATATGAGTGTTAATTGGTTTCGGCAATTAAAGCAAACAGGAATTTAGAATTCCTCTATCATCTATACAAAGACCTTTTGGGTAAACTCCTTCTTTATCTCTGTAGTCTGGTCTCCTTCACCACCAGCAGTTACCTTACCCGGTCTGTTTGGTGGTTGCTACTTAAAGTCCCCAGGACATATACAGTATTAGGCATGACTGCCTTCTCGTCTTGTGCACCAGAGGCATGGAATAGTCTACAATCCATGCTTCATCTAGATATGTTATTGCCACTGAATGAATTAACATTTTTGACGGAAGACTCTTATAGAGGAGTGTTTTTTAGGCTGGATCATGTTGTTGAATTGTATTGTTGTATGTTTGAATTCTGTAAAGTATTGATTGTTGCTGCCTTTCTGGCCAGGTCTCCCTTGAAAAAGAGTCTCTGGGTCTCAATGGGCATTTCCTGGTTAAATAATGGTTAAATCCATTTAAAATGAGTGTGAATTACCAGAGGTGGCAGGTTTGGTGAGGTTCTTGGAGTCCGAGCCCTGCACCGATTGTCAGGATAAAGACAAGTCTGTTATTTTTTGAGAAATTGGACACCCGCCTTTTGGCTGATCAATATGTGGTTTCAGGGTGGGTGAAAATGGAATTGGGTGCTGTGGAGGTAACCGGAGGTGGGCTTGTGACAATTGTTTGTATTTCTGTCGGTCACAGGGAGCGGGCACTCCGCGCCACACGAATGGGGACTAACGGTGACTTGTTTTTCCCTCAAGAACATGGCTCCATTGAAAGGAGTGATTACTGGGTTAGCGGTAAATGTGAAGGTGGACCAGATGAAGGTGAAGCTTGTTTGTGATGCTCGTCATTTGGTGCGACGCAGACAGGGTGGCGTGAGTTTTGATGTTGAGTCTTTGCCGGACAAAGTGATGTTAGGATATTTCAGTTATCCCGTATGAGCTTCTGTTGCCAAATCCATGACTTTGTTGCAGGTGTCAAGCTGGCAGCAGTGTGTGGGAGGGAGGTTCCTAGGTGTGAGAAGAGTGCAAAAGGGCATGAGACAAAGGAATGTGTAGGATTGTGGAAAGAAGCGCTATGTGTTAAATGTAGGGGTGCCCGTGGTGCTGGGGGTGAGAAGTGTCCAGTGCGAGAGAGGTAGGTTGAGGTTACCAGGGTTAGAGTAGTGCAGAGGGTGTTGTATGCTGGGTCAAGGGTGAGAGATCCTGAGAGGATCAGTGTGAGTAGTAGATCTGTGTCAGCGCAGAGGGATAGGCCAACGAGTGATATAAGATTGGCTTCTTAGCATTTATAGCAATGGTTATCAACTGTACCGCAGGGATGGAATGTAAAACACAGAAAATAGAGGTTGTGGTGGCAGCTGCAGAGAAGTATTTGGGTGAAGGAGATTTGACTTCAGAAGAGTTACAGGTGTGTTGATTGGTGGTGTCTCTGGGTTATTAATGAGTGTAGGGATAGATGGCAGGGTCGTTTTATTTATATATATATTTACACACACACATACATTTGAAGTCGGAAATTTACATACACCTTAGCCAAATACATTTAAACTCAGTTTTTCACAATCCCTGACATTTAATCCTAGTAAAAAACCCTGTCTTAGGTCAGTTAGGATCACCACTTTATTTTAAGAATGTGAAATGTCAGAATAATAGTAGAGAGAGAGATTTATTTCAGCTGTTATTTCTTTCATCACATTCCCAGTGGGTCAGAAGTTAACATACACTCAATTAGTATTTGGTAGCATTGCCTTCACATATTTAACTAGGGTCAAACATTTCGGGTAGCCTTCCACAAGCTTCCAACAATAAGTTGAGCTGGTGTAAATGAATCAGGTTTGTAGGCCTCCTTGCTTGCACAAGCTTTTTCAGTTCTGCCCACACATTTTCTTTGGGATTGAGGTCAGGGCTTTGTGATGGCCACTCCAACACTTTGACTTTGTTGTCCTTAAGCCATTTTGCCAAAACTTTGGAAGTATGCTTGGGGTCATTGTCCATTTGGAAGAGCCATTTGCGACCAAGCTTTAACTGCCTGACTGATGTCTTGAGCTGTTGCTTCAATATATCCACATATTTTTCCTTTCTCATGATGCCATTGATTTTGTGAAATGCACCAGTCCCTCCTGCAGAAAAGCTTGCAAGCCTCCCCGTTTTTCTTCCAAACATAACGATGGTCATTATGGCCTAACAGTTCTATTTTTGTTTCATCAGACCAGAGGACATTTCTCCAAAGAGTACGATCTTTGTCCCGATGTGCAGTTGCAAACCGTAATCTGGATTTTTTATGGTGGTTTTGGATCAGTGGCTTCTTTCTTGCTGAGCGGCTTTTCAGGTTATGTCGATATAGGACTCGTTTTTACTGTGAATGTAGATACTTTTATACCTGTTTCCTCCAGCATCTTCACACTGTTCTTTGCTGTTGTTCTGGGATTGATTTGCACTTTTGAGTCTGTAATCCAACCCAGAATTGCTGATGCTCCAGATACTCAACTAGTTTAACCAATAACCAGTCTGTGTAGAGATATTTGATGCACGTTAGCAATGCTAAAGTTTTAACATTTAGCTCAAATGGAAGCTTGCTGCAAGAGTCAGGGTTAGTTGTAACAACTTGTGAGAAAATGTTACAACTAACCCTGACTAAAACTGGATGTTTTTGGTACATGTTTTATTTTACTTTCAGCATGCCTTGATCACGGAAAAGAAAGACAGACAGGGGAGTACCTCTCCACTCTTTGAACAGAATGTCAAATGATGTAACAGAGCAGGGGAAATCAATTATATCAGTTGCAAAGTTGTATGGCATATGTCATGTGATGCTGTGCAGATTCTGCAAAAAGAGAAAGAAGCTACTGGAGAAGTGGCCGAGAGAGCTTGTAGGCTACCATCTTTATTGATGAGCAGGAGCAGAAGTTGTCTGAGTATCTCTTGAGGACAGCTAATTTATGCCCACTTCCAGGCCACCTGTCCAGCTGCCTTCCAGGCCACTTGTCCAGCTGCCTTCCAGGCCACCTCTCCAGCTGCTTTTCAGGCTACCTCCAGCTGCTTTCCAGGCCACCTCTCCAGCTGCCTTCCAGGCCAGCTACACACCTGAATACTCTTCTGATTTCAACCCAGTTGATGTACACCCATTCAAGCACTCAGAAGGAAAAAAATAATATTTGCTCTGCCTAAAAAAACTTCTGGAAAAAAGCAAGCCAAAACAAACCACACCGAATAACAACTAAAAACTGTCCTGCTTATGAAAAAAATACAAAACAAAGCAGATTGAACCAGAAGATTCAGATTCCTCCAAAGAGGAAAACTTTAACAATTCCAAATCCAAGGAGGTCTGGTTGTAGTGCTGGGAATGCAAAGTATGGGCCCACCAAGCCTGTACCACTGTCACAACTGTGACTCTGATTAAGTGTACATGTCCAACATTCAGCCACACGCCAGAAACGTTCAGGTGTTTGGTTTAGTCTAATTGTTGTTTGGTTGAGAAAGACCCTTTAGTGGAGGGTGAAATAATTAACATTTTATTATTTAGTTCCATTTCCTCCATGAACGAAGCAAACTATTTAGCTAGCTACCAACCCAGAAAAATAGTCTTTATAGCAAGAAAGTTGTGTCGATGATTTTCAAACTGAGTATATTCATTAGATAAGCTAGTACGGCGGGGGTCTGTATGGTTTCCTATGTGTTCTCGAGTTCGGCTTTCCGACTCTCACAACCCGAGCTACCAGAAAGGCTTTGTTTATAAACATTCTGATTTGGTCTGTACTAGACTTGGTCATCATCACTTATGGATGTATAACTTATGATGATAAACCATCTGGTTAGAACCATCTGCTCTTGCCTGGTTAAAAAGAGGTTAAATCAAATAAAAACAAATACCATGATAAACAAATATCCCGTTCTTCTCTTCCTCTTCTTCATCTTTAATGTTGACATTCAGTCTGAGTGTTGGACTGCTGTCTTCCAGCTTCACTGATGCCATTTCTGGATCCAGGGGTGTATTCATTAATCGGATTGCGTTGCAAAACGTTTGGTCAGTAGCAGTTTACTCGAGAAAGCAAACAGTTCAAAACCGGAGGGACCTATCTGAACTTGTCCAATATAAACTCTTGTTTTTGTTGCAAAACATTTTCCGTTTGGATTAACGGGTTCAGTTTTAAAAACGTTTTGCTACAAAATCTGATTTATGAATACACCCTTCTCCTGCAAACAGTAATTTCAGTTATCCAGAAGGACATTATTGCTAAATTACAGAATCTGCCCACGAGAGGTTATGCATAACAGTGTTTGCAACAGTAGGCTTGTGATAATGGCTGGAGCTGAATAATTTGAAGTGTATCAAATACATGTGTTTTATACCATTCCATTTGCTCCGTTCCGGTCATTATTAGCCATCTTCCCCTAAACAGCATCACTGTCAATCTGGCAACACGGGATAGATCCCAGTCCAGGGGTGCGTTCAATTCGATTAAATGTTTGCTATGTTGCGTGACTGTTTGTACTGCACGAAGCGTTTCCCCTAAACATTCAACCCACAACCCAACCCCCCGTTTCTCAACTGGTCATTTAGAACAGCACTGTTTCCGTTTAATTGAACGTTGGACATCGTTTTTCCGTACTTAACACAGCCATGAATAGACGTTTGAGTTCAACGTCTTGGTCCTCCCCTGGGTGTGCCACCTTCAAAAGGACCATCAATACCCAGAGGATTACAAGACTATTTAGATAATCAATTGGGCATTTCAACAGCCTGGCCCTCAATATAGACCTGGACATACATTGTTAACCTGGCCACTGTTTCAAACGCTAACTTTTTATCATTTGTGGCACAAAGTCAACACTAGCTATATTAGTATTTTTGTGCTTCATGTCCAAATCATCCTAAAGTGTTAAAGTATTGTAACGATACGCGCTATATGAGCGACATTACGATTCCAACCAAGTGGGTTAACCCTATTGGCCCAATGCGTAGGATGTTTGTCTTTCACGCCAGGCAAACCAGGTTTGCTTCTCTGCCCCGCAGTTTGCTACATTGGCGTCAGAAGTGGGATAGTGGGTGTGTGTGCCTTTCCTGTTCGGAGAGGCAGTGTAGAGATCCTCGCTATATGAACCATGTTACAATTCCCACAAAGTGGATGAACCTTATTGGCATGATTCATAGGGTGTTTGCCTTTCACGCCAGCGACTCGGGTTTACTGCCCCACGGTTTGCCTCAGTTTCTAAACATTTATTGTGTAACTCAACAAAGTTACTTATAGATGATAAAGCATGGATTACTGTCATACCTTGTCCAAAGACTGCTTACAAGATAAGGAAACCAATATGTAAATGTGTAATATGGGTGAACTATCCCTTTAATGTTATTTAGGCTATCCAGTTTTCTTGAAGACAATCATGTTTCAATATTTTAAACAAACAACAAGCACATTTATCAACCCCCTCTCCCACCATCTTATCCCCTCTCATCCCCCACTCCCTCATCCATCCGTGATAATGGTATCGGCACTCCAGGCTTATCAGAACTGGTTCTCATAGACAGACAGACAGACAACGCATAATAGCAGTATACTATAGCTGATATACGGCCCTCAAATTCAAATTTGGACCTTGAAGCCAATTCAACTTCTTTCTTTTTTAATCTTCCCTTCTAATTAGGGACTGGTTTAGATCTGGGAATGAGGGATCATCACTCAATGGGTGGGCAGCATCTTAATAGTCTAATAGTGGCCTCCTGTCTTTGTCTCCTCTCCTTCGTTTGCACTGATCTGAAAACACAGGATAGGTAGCATCAACATGGTGGATGGGAATTTGTTCTCAGCTATCCAGGTATTTCACACAGGCATTTTGTGTGTACTGAGATGCTGCACAGTTAATGATGACAGGTCCTGCCACGTAAGCAGTGCAACTGTTATTTGTGGTGCTGGCGACATCTTGTGGTTGGCTCATGTAAATCCAATCACAACCGCAAAATATAAACGCAACATGTAAAGTGTTGGTCCCATGTTTCATGAGCTTAAATAAAAGATCCCAAAAATTCACTCCATCAATCAGGCCTTTATGGCAAGATGGAAGCCACTCAGTAAAAGGCACATGAACGCCCAATTGGAGTTTGCCAAAAGCCACCTAATGGAGAAACAAGATTCTCTGGTCTGATGAAAACCAAGATCGGCCTGAATGCCAAGCGTCACACCTGGAGGAACCCTGGCACCATCCCTACGGTGAAGCATGGTAGTGGCATTATCATGTTGTGGGGATGTTTTTCAGCGGCAGGGACTGTGAGACTAGTCAGGATCGAGGGAAAGATGAATGGAGAAAAGTACAGAGATCCTTGATGAAAACCTGCTTAGGAGCACTCAGGACCTCAGACTGAGGTGAAGGTTCCCCTTCCAACAGGATAACAACCCAAAGCACACAGCCAAGACAAAGCAGAAGTGACTTAGGGACAAGTCTCCGAATGCCCTTGAGTGGCACAGCCAGAGCCCGGACTTGAACCCGATCAACATTCAGATATGATGGCTGGTTCCAAGATGGCGTAGCAGTAAGTCGTCCTGTCGTCCTGTCCCTTGTATATATTGTTTCTTTTTCGTTTTTTACATATTTTTTTTTCGCATATCTCTTTAAAAACGTTTTGCTAAACATAAGCTTCCAAATACTCTCCTGCAACCCGCCTCACCCAATGTAGCTATTTTTCCTAAAGTATTTATATTTACTTCGGAACCGGAACCCCTCAACTGAAGCTAGCCAGCTAACCACCAGCTATGCTAGCGGTCTTCAGCTAACCGGTCATCAGCTAACCTTTAGCCCGGAAAGCTCTCGCCAGTTCGAACAACGCGACCCTAACCAGAGCATAACGGACCTATTTATTTTTCATCCCCGGATTCCCACCGCAAACTGAACATTTTTCAGCTGGATCTTCACAACTAGCTATCTAGCTAAACCGCAACACCGGATGATTACTCCTGGCTAGCGTTTCCACCCACTTAGCTTGAAGCTAGCCCGGCCAGAGCACCTGTAGCATACTCCTGGGCTACAATACCCGGGCCCACGACCGGTCTATCAATGTCACCGCATGA
The DNA here is from genome assembly GCF_034236695.1 of Oncorhynchus nerka. NCBI lineage: Eukaryota > Metazoa > Chordata > Actinopteri > Salmoniformes > Salmonidae > Oncorhynchus > Oncorhynchus nerka. The sequence goes on along the minus strand of NC_088421.1, from coordinate 9,963,264 downwards.
AGAGGAATAAACAGACTCACCCTATTGCGACGTCCCCCAAAGGCTAACTCTCTAGCCCTCGCTATCTCCCTGCTTGCTAATTCGGCCTGCTAACTGCTAGCTTGTCTAGCTCCGGTCCGCTAACTGCTACCTTGTCTAGCCCGGGCCTACGAACCGTTAGCTTGTTAGCACAGGCCTGCTAACCGTCTGAATCGCCGCGTCCCAAACACTCACTGGACCCATATTTACTTTCTATCTCTTTTTGATTTTTAATTTGTTTATACCTGCCTCACCCAATGTGATATGGAATCGCTATTATTTTTAATTTTTTAGAACACACTCAAGAACCTCCAGAAGCTAACTAGCTACAAGCTATTTAGTCATTGTTATTTTTTTATTTACCTGGATAACACTCGCCAGTCCAGCTTCCCTGCCCATCCACCGCTGCCCCCTGGACACTGATCTCTTGGCTACATAGCTGATGCACGCTGGACTGTCCATTAATCACGGTACTCCATTCTGCTTGTTTGTTTTATCTGTCGGCCCCGTTGCCTAGTCAACGCCATTTTACCTGCTGTTGTTGTCTAGCTGATTAGCTGTTGTTGTCTCACCTACTGTTTTAGCTAGCTTTCCCAATTCAACACCTGTGATTACTGTATGTCTCTCTCAAATGTCAATATGCCTTGTATACTGTTGTTCAGGTTAGTTATCATTGTTTTAGTTCACAATGGAGCCCCTAGTTCCACTCTTCATACCCCTGATACCTCCTATGTCCCCCCCAAAAAAATCTCTGGAGAGTGTACAAAGCTGTCATCAAGGCAAAGGGTGGCTACCTTGAGTCTCAAATCTTAAATATATTTTGATTTGTTTAACAGTTTTTTGGTTACTACATGATTCCATATGTTTTATTTCGTAGTTTTGATGTCTTCACTAAATAGTAAAAATAAAGGAAAAACCCTTGAATGAGTAGGCGCGTCCAAACTTTTGACTGGTACTGTATGTAAATGTGATATGTAAATGTGAAAGCCGTGGAAATGTGACCGTATACCACGGGTATGACAACATTTATACCACATTCATTTTTTAAATAAATGTGGACAAATGTCTAAAAACCTGTTTTTGATTTGTCATTATGGGGTCTTGTGTGTAGATTGATGAGGGAGGGGGGGGGGGGGGGGGGGGGGACGATTTCAGAATTTTAGAAGAAGTTTGTAATGTAACAAAATGTGGAAAAAGTCAAGTAGAGTTCAAATTCAGGTATAGGCCTAGCATGACAATGGCACCCAAGATGATAATACCACATTTTGATACATTTCAAATGCAATATTCAACCAGAATGTATATTCAAATAGTGCAGAAATTCGGTAGATCGGCGTTTTATGTAAATAGCCCGAATTATAGGCCCATATAAAAACAATGGAGTTCAACCTTCACCACCTAGACAGGCTTAATGCAATATTCGAAGTATCCAGTAGGTGTCACGCTCTTCTCAGATTAATACATAACCTTACATCAAAGTCAATGTACTGTAGATTGAATCAGAAAATTATTCCATAATACTACTGCGTCTGTTAGAGCCAATTGAAAACTATGAGTATGTCAAAGAGGTCTAGGAAGACCAAAATTCATCTGCTCTAATGCCATATGTTTCTACTGTATTCCATCTATTGATTAGTGGTAACATTATGGCTTAATGGCATTGGTGCTTCTATTTCACAATTTGAACACAATCATAACAAAATTATAACTCTTGTTGAATATAGGCAATATTATCTTGGTTGTTGTAGCCCTAACTGTAATCTATCTAATCAACAGATGATGATGACCATCACCCAACAGGACTGAGAGCACCTGAGTCTCTGGAATCTTCATCCCTACTTTTACACTAGGTTAATTGGTTTAAAGACTGGGTTATTGCATATTGAGGGAGTATAATACATTTCCATTTGATTATAATCTTGACTATTTATGAGCATTTTTTTGGGATGTTTTGACCCCCTGCCTGCAGTACCCTTGTCTTCCTCCCAAACTACATGATCAGCTTTAAGCCCAATAAATACACCCCCCCCCCCTGGTGCCCCCCTCTACCTCCTTCAGCCAGTAGTAAAGTTTCTCCCTGACATGTCCATGCCCAGCCAGTCCCTCTCCGTCAAATATTCTGCATTCCACCGCTGATATTATAATCTACTACTCTCACTGCAACAATACCCCTGCTGTTCTATCTTAGAAAGGCTGTGGTACACACACACACACTTCTCAGTTCAAACAGGCATATTGGAATTACAAGAGATGCATTACTGACAATCCAGCCCTCCATACAAAGACAAATAACCAAGACCAATAAAAAGTAGTATCTATCACACGGCAGCTATGTTATGTGTCAGTTGAATCGGAATAAGCCAGAACAGGTGCTGTTTTGTTTTTCAGATGTGGACAGACCCCTGCTTTCCAGATTAGCCCATGGTGTTTTGATGTGTAGGATGATTGAGTAGGCTATACATGTGTTTTATGCAGTGTTGTGGCTAATATACAACATGGAGAGTTTTTCCATACAAACTGATTGAATGATGGTATGTATGCATGGTATGATCACAATGGCCCCCATGGCATTTCTCCACTATGGCACCTGTAACCTCTCATAACTCTTTGAGAGAGAGAGAGAGGGAGAGAGAAGGTTGAGGGGTGGGGGAGACAGAGGGATATAGCAGCAAGGGGTAGAGGAGGAGGAAGTAATAATAGAATAGAGGAGAGGGAAGGGGGGGGATAGAGAAAGCAGAGAAAGAAAAATAAGTGGAGAAGAAAGGAGAGAGAGAGAGAGAGTTGTGTTTAAGTTTAGCCATAGCCTTCAGTGAGTTGTCCAGTTCCTGTAGTGGAGGGGAGGGAGTTTCCCTCAGTACAGGCTGAGAGAGGAGGGAAACTATAGAAGATGTGTTTGTCCTGACTGACCAAGAATGCCTGGGCCTCGTGTGTGTGTCTCTGTGTTTACATGCTTGTGTATATTCACATGTATTGTAGGTAGATATAAACAATTGACCCATACTCCCTCTCACTCCCTGTCTGTGTGTGGCACTGCATCACTAAATATTTCTTCAAGTGAGGGAAGCACCATGAAAAACATGCATTCCTTAAAGGGGCACAAGGATCCCTATAGCCCTCCCCTGCTCTCCCCTTTCCCCCAATCACATTACCAGGACTACATGGACTACATGTTCCAACATGCTCCACCCTTGCAGGGGGTCATAAATCCTGCCAATGGTTTTGTACCAGGAGACCTCTGGTTGGTGTATTCTATGGCAACTGAGGTTTTCAGAGAGGCATTAGCTGGACAGCTGGCAGAGAGTCCCTCAGACCTCTACCGGGGGTCACATGGTCTGGCCCGACCAACCCCTTTCCTCACTCCTCTCTCACCCCCTCCTTCCTACTCTCTCATTTGCTCATTCTGGCTCTGTGTTGCTACAGCAAGAGGGGAGATGGGAAGGTGGGAAGTGGAGAGAAAGAGGAGGGAGTAAAGAGGAGGAGGAAGGAAAGAGGAGGGGGCAGCAACAGAGGGGGAGTCGAGTCATGTGAAAGAGAGAGAGCGGGAGTCATCTCTCTGTGTAATTCTGCTATCCGTGAGAGAGGTGCAGATTCCACACACGCCCAGTTTCCCCCCGCAGCTCCACGGAAACAAGCAGGAGAACGACAGAAGACAGGAAGAACAAGAGAGGAGCGACTGGCGGTATAAACACAGGCTGTCAGAGCCACAGAGAGGAGGGAGAAGGAGCGAGGTATAGACAGGGAGAATCATGCCTCTCCAGAGTGTCGCAGCCGCCCGCTGCCTGGCTGCCTTGCCTATTTGAGGAGAGGAGGATCCCAGTTGGGAATACTGAGCCAAGAACGCCGAAGGGGAGCCAAGGAAACGCCGGTGATTCTGTACCATGAGCGGGAACAGGAGGAGGGAGGAGGCTCGCTGAAAACATGGACCAGGTGAGGAGAGGAAGAGAGAAGAAAGGAGGAGTAGAGGGACAGGGAAACGCCGCGTAGTATCTACGCACACCACAAACATACCTTACACACACTAAACACACAGTAGACGCTCTGATCCATTCATAACATCCACCACCCCACCTATTTCCCTCCCAGCACTCCCGGCCCCTGGGCAAAAACAAACAGCACAGCACGCTTCTTCTCCTCCGCCGCTACTAACGTATCTGATCGCCCCCTGCTACTGTTGCCTGTCCCAGTCAGGCTGAGGGGCGGTGTGGTGCCGTGCCTGGGGGAGAGAGCTATCGGGTGTGCCTGTCGTCAAACAGCCACCACCAGCAACCAGGCCTCTGGAGGGTTGACAATACCATTCAATACTATGTATTTTCTCCCAGATTTGTACTGTGATCAACAATACACAGGAGAGAGATGACTTGCTTTGGTAATGTAAACATATGTTTCCCATGCCAATAAAGCCCTTTGGACTGATTTGGAGGGAGAGAGACAGGGGTGTGGTTTAGCAGGCATATTTGATGATGAACCCTCTTAACCAGATCCCTCTGTAATTTGCACCGCGTCACATTATCAGTTAGAATGGAGGGGATTGCAACGCTAATCAGGGCTTTACTATGGTTGTGTGCTTCACTGTGTGTGTAACCCTAACCCATTGGCTTTAAGAAGGGTGTCACGGTGAGGACGCCATGCAACAGGGCTCTCCGACGAGGATGCTCAGACAGAGAGGCGTTCAGAGTAGAAGGATAGACATGAGCAAACGCTCTGTCTGAGCTATCCAACCAGGACCACAAGTTCACTCACAAAAAGTGAATTCACCGGTGTGTACTTGTTTTCCTATGTTATCAGGACCCCCAAGTCCTGACAATTCACCCAAATGTTCTAAAAAGGTAGGAAAACAATCACTTTTTTGAAAAGTCAGGACTTTTTTCATGTCCTGAATTTGTTCAAATGCTATTTTAAGCTTAAGGGTTATGTTTAGGGGCTTAGGGAAAATATGATTTGTAATGGTCAAACATTTTGACACACCAAAAGGTCCTACAATTTCACAAAAACAAAGCTGTATGTGTGTGTGTGTGTGGATCATGAGAGTGGGTCATTCATAGAAAACAAATTCTAGTAATTCTTTCTATGGGGTCGTCATGGTCTGTAACAGTGTGTTTCTATCTGTGTCAGCGGCCCTATGACAGTTTGTATGCCATCAGCCTTATACGTGTCTGTGCATCACCTGTTCTACTCCAAGCGGATGTTGTGAGAATGAGACGTAAGGAGAAACCACTACAGTATTCTATAGGAGAGCATAATACAATGTGTGGCTGTGTAACTATTGGTGTCCAATGTCTCCATTTCAATGTTGCAAATGTCTAGATGTGTGTGCAAACATATATTTAAGAAATAAGGCCGGTGGGGGGGTGTTGTATATGGCCAATATACCACGGCTAAGAGCTGTTCTTAAGCACGACGCAACGAGGAGTGCCTGGATACAGTCCTTAGGCGTGTTATATTGGCCATACACCACAAACCTCAGAGGTGCTTTATTGCTATTATAAACTGGTTACAAACGTAATCAGAGCAGTAAAAATACATGTTTTGTCATACCTGTGGTATACGGTCTGATATACCACGGCTTTCAGCCAATCAGCATTCAGGGCTCATGTAGGGTACATGTCATATGCACTGAGTGTACAAAACATGATCAACATTTGCTCTTTCCATGACCTAGATCAGGTGAACGATATGAACCCTTTTTGATGTCACTTGTTAAATCCATTTCAATCAGTGTAGATGAAGGAGAGACAGCTTAAAGAGGATTTTTAAGCCATGAGACAATTGAGACATGGATTGTGTATGTGTGCCATTCAGAGGGGGAATGGGCAAGACAAAATATTTAAGTGCCTTTGAACAGGGTATGGTAGTAGGTGCAAGGCGCACCGGTTTGTGTCAAGAACTGCAACGCTGCTGGGAAGCATTGGAGTCAACATGACCCAGCATCCCTGTGCGACGCTTTTCAACACCTTGTAGAGTCCATGCCCCGACGAATTGAGGCTGTTCTGAGGGTGAAAGGGGGGAGGGGTGCAACTCAATATTAGGAAGGGGTTCTTAATGTTTGGTACACTCAGTATTTATGTAGGCTATATCTGTGATACTATCTTTTCTGCTGGCATTCACACATTTTGTGGCATTTACATTAGCTGTCAACAGTTTTTATCCACGCTTTAATGACCTGAGAGTGGATGGAGCAGTAGAGATCAGGGAAAGGGCCATCTATGACCCAACCTTTACCTTGCCATCAGGTAGCCTCCATCACCCCATTAGGGCTTACAGTATAGTCACCTCACACTTCTCTGGCCCTGTCCACTTGGGACCTGTGCTTGGCTGAGGTTGATGACACTGATGTTAGACTGGACTCTGTAGTCTGGTTGTATCTGATGTTAGGCTGGACTCTTTAGTCTGGCTGTATCTGATGTTAGGCTGGACTCTGTAGTCTGGTTGTATCTGATGTTAGGCTGGACTCTTTAGTCTGGCTGTATCTGATGTTAGACTGGACTCTTTAGTCTGGCTGTATCTGATGTTAGGCTGGACTCTGTAGTCTGGTTGTATCTGATGTTAGGCTGGACTCTGTAATCTGGTTGTATCTGATGTTAGGCTGGACTCTGTAGTCTGGTTGTATCTGATGTTAGGCTGGACTCTGTAGTCTGGTTGTATCTGATGTTAGGCTGGACTCTGTAGTCTGGTTGTATCTGATGTTAGGCTGGACTCTGTAGTCTGGTTGTATCTGATGTTAGGCTGGACTCTGTAATCTGGTTGTATCTGATGTTAGGCTGGCCTCTAGTCTCTGTTATATGTGTTGTCTGGCTGGAGGCAGCCCAGGGATGCAGCAAGACTAGGACCTGAAATAGTGATGAATGAGTACGAAGAGAGGAGAGCTGTCTGGGAGATGGCAAGGAGCACAGGCACGAGTCCCTTCTCTTCTCTCCCCCAGACAGTGTATCCCCTGGTCATTGATTACCTCATCCCCCATTCTACCCCTCCTCTCCCGAGGTGGTGTGTGTGTGGTTGTAAACAACACGTTTTAGGGGGCTACTCCTCACACCCTCCTCAGGTCAGGGTGAATGATTCATAAGGACCACGGGGGGACAACTGCTCTGCATTTCAAATGGCACCCTAGTCCCTATATAGTGCACAACTTTTGACCCAAACCCGTTGGGCCCTGGTTAAAAGTAGTGCACTATAAAGGGAATAGGGTTCCATTTGGGATGCAACCATGGTGTACTTTCCATGCCCATCCTGTAAGTCTGCCAAGGTGATGCTAGCCCCCCACTCTAGTAGAGGTGACATCATCACTGCCGGCCAGCATCCGTGTGTGTGCGCACGCACGTATGTGTGTGCGTGCAAGAATCTGATTTAATTGTGTGTGTGCGTGTTCCATTTGTTAGCCTAGTTTCTCATTTCAGAGATTGGCCTGGGGCAATCACACAGTGTGCTTCTGTACGGTGTTCCACGCAGCAGAGGGAGCTTCTCGTTTTGGGGTCATACCACTGTACATGTTCAACAACAGAGCTTACTACTACAGTGTTTGCATCAGTGGCTGGGGGTAGGTTACACTACCACAGTGCAGGAAACAATACTATTTATACGAGTCTAATCTGAGAAATGCTGACATGACATGGCTTTGGTGCAGAGCTCGGCTCTGATGTCATTGTCATGGATAGTCCGTTTTTTTAATGTTATTCAATTCTATGGAAATGATGTCAATTTTATTTCTACGTTCTATTTGTACTTTGTGATGGGCTGTCTCTTCAGTTGCATGGGTGTGGACTCCTTGAGGTGACATTGGACATTAGAGTTTCCAGAGGAGTCATTTGATCTCGCTGATGGGTTGTTTCTGCTTCAAAGTTGGGGAACACTGATGACATTGGACCCTTAAGAGAGGAGGAACATCTGAGACGCTGTTTGTCAGTATAAACAGCAGCATTATGGCAATATAAACAAACATCAACATGTGTTTACTATAGAGACTTAGTGGAATGACACGTATGCAAAGTCACATTACTGTGGTCTCTCTGTTTCTCTCACACACATGTACACACACACACGTACACACACGTACACACATTTCCATGAGTGAGTTATAAAGGAGGGTAGTGGCCCATAGAGGGACAGGAAGAGGCTGGTTATATAAGGAGTGTGTGAGAACAGATCAAGGACAGGCAGCGGTGAAGAGCTAGTGCAACACTCCTCCCTCCCCCGCAGGAGGAGACCTATCTGTGTTTGTTTTTACCGGAGAGCAGAGGGCCACACAGGCACTTTAGCGCATATGCATATCTCCTCGGTAAGTGGGTGTGTCTGTATGTACAGTGCCTTGCAAAAGTATTCCCCCATCCCCCTTGTTGTTTTTCCTATTTTGTTGCATTACAACCTGTAATTTAAATTGATTTTAATTTGGATTTCATGTAATGGACATACACAAAATACAAAACAAAAAAAAACTTGTTTCAAAAAATTGAAAAAGGAAAAGTGGTGGGTGCATATGTATTCACCCCCTTTGCTATGAAGCCCTAAATAAGATCTGGTGCAACCAATTACCTTCAGAAGTCACATAATTAGTTAAATAAAGTCCACCTGTGTGTAATATGTGTCACATGATCTCAGTAAAAATACACCTGTTCTGAAAGGCCACAGAGTCTGCAACATCACTAAGCAAGGGGCACCACTAAGCAAGCGGCACCATGAAGACCAAGGAGCTCTCCAAACGGGTCAGGGACAAAGTTGTGGAGAAGTACAGATCAGGGTTGGGTTATAAAAAAAAGATAAGCCAAAATGCATGTGGGAGACTCCCCAAACATATGGAAGAAGGTACTCTGGTCAGATGAGACTAAAATTGATATTTTTGGTCATCAAGGAAAACGCTGAGTCTGGCGCAAACCCAACACCTCTCATTACCCCAAGAACACCATCATGCTGTGGGTATGTTTTTCATCGACGGGAACTGAGAAACTGGTCAGAATTGAAGGAATGATGGATGGCGCTAAATACAGGGAAATTCTTGAGGGAAACCTGTTTCAGAGATTTGAGACTGGGACGGAGGTTCACATTCCAGCAGAACAATAACCCTAAGCAACACTCGAGTGGTTTAAGGAGAAACATTTAAATGTATTGGAATGGCCTAGTCAAAGCCCAGACCTCAATCCAATTGAGAATATGTGGTATGACTTAAAGATTGCTGTACACCAGCGGAACCCATCCACCTTGAAGGAGCTGGAGCAGTTTTGCCTTGAATAATGGGCAAAAATCCCAGTGGTTAGATGTGCCAAGCTTATAGACATGCCCCAAGAGACTAGCAGCTGTAATTTCTGCAAAAGGTGGCTCTACAAAGTATTGACTTTGGGGTGGTGAATAGTTATGCACGCTCAAGTTTTCAGTTTTTTTGTCTTATTTCTTGTTTGTTTCACAAAATAAATATTTTGCATCTTCAAAGTGGTAGGCATGTTGTGTAAATCAAATGATACAACCCCCCCCCCCCCCCCCCCAAATCAATTTTAATTCAAGGTTGTAAGGCAACAAAATAGGAAAAATGCCAAGGGGGTGAATACATTCGCAAGCCACTGTATGCATGTGTGTAAAGTGTACTCTCTTTACTCTGCACGCTCTGCACTGAGAATGAGAACCCTGCCTGGGTGCACATGGCCGCACAGCCAGACCCACTGCAATGCACAATGGGTAGGGAGAACCAAGCAGGCAGGCCAATCAATAGTCATTTAGGGAGAACTCAGTGAACCCTGTGGGCTCTGATCAGCTCCGCTCCGGTCTGAGCAGGGCTGTGGCTGTGCATGTCAATCCCAGCTCAACCTGCCCTCAGAGCTGGAGCTGGTTCATGCTGCTCGCAGGCTGGGTCAGGCTGGGGGGAGAGGTCAAAGGGGAAAGGTTACACTGGGTCTGGGGGAAATGGGGAGAGCATGGGCAAAAGACCAAGGGTTTCTGTGTAGTGCACCTATAGAATGAGTCATGTGAAATATATGTCTGCGTAGGTACACTACATGGCCAAAAGTATGTGATTATATCTGCGTAGGTACACTACATGGCCAAAAGTATTTAATTCCAAAATTATGGGCACCCCCTTTGCTGCTATAACAGCTATAACAGCCTCCACTTTTATGGGAAGGCTTTCCATTAGATGTTGGAATATTGCGGCGGGGAGTTGCATCCATTCACTCACAAGACCATTAGTGAGGTCGGGCACTGATGTTGGGCAATTAGGCGTTGCCCGTAGTTGGTGTTCCAATTCATCCCAAAAGTGTTCGATGGGGTTGAGGTCAGGGCTCTGTGTAGGCCAGTCAAGTTCTTCTACACCAATCTCGACAAACCATTTCTGCATGTACCTCGCTTTGTGCACGGGGGCATTGTCATGCTGAAACAGGAAAGGGCGTTCCTCAAAGTTGGAAGCACAGAATCATCTAGAATGACATTGTATGCTGTAGCGTTAAGATTTCCCTTCACTGGAACTAAGGGGCTTAGCCCAAACCATGGAAAACAGCCCAGATCATTATTCCGCCTCCACCAAACTTTACAGTTGACACTATGCATTGGAGCAGGTAGCGTTCTCCTGGCATCTGCCAAACCTAGATTCGTCCGTCAGACTGCCAGATGGTGGGGCGTGATTCACCACTCTAGAGAATGCGTTTCCACTGCTCCAATGGTGGCGAGCTTTACACCCCTCCAGCCGACGCTTGGTATTGTGCATGTTGATCTTAGGCTGATGTGCGGCTGCTCGGCCATGGAAACCCATTTCATGAAGCTCCCGAGGCAGTGTGGTGAGTGTTGCAACCGAGGACAGACGATGAACTGACTTGTTGGAAAGGTGGCATCCTATGTCAGCGCCACGTTGAAAATCACTGAGCTCTTCAGTAAGGCCTTTTTACTGTCAATGTTTGTCTATGGAGATTGCATGGCGGTGTGCTCGATTATATACATTTTTTATACACGGGTGTGGCTGAAATAGCTGAATCCACTAATTTGAAGGGGTGTCCACACACACACACACACACACAACCTGGTCAAAAGTATGTATGTACAGTTGAAGTCAGAAGTTTACATATACTTAGGTTGTAGTCAATAAAACTTGTTTTTCAACCACTCAACAAAATTCTTGTTAACAAACTATAGTTTTGGCAAGACGGTTAGGACATCTACTTTGTGTATGACACAAGTAATTTTTCCAACAATTGTTTACAGACAGATTATTTCACTTATAATTCACTGTATCACAATTCCAGTGGGTCAGAAGTTTACATACACTAAGTTGACTGTGCCTTTTAACAGCTTGGAAAATTCCAGAAAATTATGTCATGGCTTCTGATCATTTGAGTCAATTGGAGGTGTACCTGTGGATGTATTTCAAGGCCTACCTTCAAACTCAGTGTCTCTTTGCTTGACATCATGGGAAGATCAAAAGTAATCAGCCAAGACCCCAGAAAAAAAACATTTCTAGACCTCCACAAGTCTGGTTCATCCTTGGGAGCAATTTCCAAACACCTGAAGGTACCATATTCATCTGTACAAACAATAGCACGCAAGTATAAACACCATGGGACCACGCAACTGTCATACCACCCAGGAAGGAGACGAGTTCTGTCTCCTAGGGATGAACGTACTTTGGTGCGTAAAGTGCAAATCAATCCCAGAACAACATCAAAGGACCTTGTGAAGATGATGGAGGAAACCGGTACAAAAGTATCTATATCCATAGTAAAACAAGTCCTATATCGACATAACCTGAAAGGCCGCTCAGCAAGGAAGAAGCCACTGCAAAACCGCCACAAAAAAGCCAGACTATGGTTTGCAACTGCACATGGGGACAAAGATCATACTTTTTGGAGAAATGTCCTCTGGTCTGATGAAGCAAAAATAGAACTGTTTGGCCATAATGACCATCGTCATGTTTGGAGCAAAAGGGGGAGTCTTGCAAGCCAAAGAACACCATCCCAACCGTGAAGCATGGGGGTGGCAACATCATGTTGTGGGGGTGCTTTGCTGCAGGAGGGACTGGTACACTTCACAAAATAGATGGCATCATGATGGAGGAAAATTACGTGGATATATTGCAGCAACATCTCAAGACATCAGTCAGGAAGTTAAAGCTTGGTCGCAAATGGGTCTTCCAAATGGACAATGACCTCAAGGATACTTCCAAAGTTGTGGCAAAATGGCTTAAGGACAATAAAGTCAAGGTATTGGAGTGGCCAACACAAAGCCCTGACCTCAATCCCATAGAAAATTTGTGGGCAGAACTGAAAGAGCGTGTGCGAGCAAGGAGGCCTACAAACCTGACTCAGTTTCACCAGCTCTGTTAGGAGGAATGGGCAAAAATTCACCCAGCTTATTGTGGGAAGCTTGTGGAAGGCTACCCAAAACGTTTGAGCCAAGTTAAATAATTGAAAGGCAATGCTACCAAATACTAATTGAGAGTATGTAAACTTCTGAACTACTGGGAATGTGATGAAATAAATAAAAGCTGAAATAAATTATATTATTATAATAACTATTATTCTGGCATTTCATATTCTTAAAATAAAGTGGTGATCCTAACTGACCTAAAACAGGGAATTTTTACTAGGATTAAATGTCAGGAATGGTGAAAAACTGAGTTTAAATGTATTTGGCTAAGGTGTAAACTTCCGACTTCAACTGTATGTATGTATGTATTTACAGTGGGGCAAAAAAGTATTTAGTCAGCCACCAATTGTGCAAGTTCTCCCACTTAAAAAGATGAGAGGCCTGTAATTTTCATCATAGGTACACTTCAACTATGACAGACAAAATGAGAAAAAAAATACAGAAAATCACATTGTAGGATTTTTTATGAATTTAATTGCAAATTATGGTGGAAAATAAGTATTTGGTCACCTAAAAACAAGCAAGATTTCTGGCTCTCACAAACCTGTAACTTCTTTAACTTCTTGCGTCGAGCAATCCCGTATCCGGGAGCGTAATCATAGCCTCTAGCGCATTTCCATAACGCAACGTTAACTATTCATGAAAATCGCAAATGAAATGAAATAAATATATTAATTCACAAGCTTAGCCTTTTGTTAACAACACTGTCATCTCAGATTTTCAAAATATGCTTTTCAACCATAGCTACACAAGCATTTGTGTAAGAGTATTGATAGCTAGCATAGCATTAAGCTTAGCATTCAGCAGGCAACATTTTCACAAAAACAAGAAAAGCATTCAAATAAAATCATTTACCTTTGAAGAACTTTGGATGTTTTCAATGAGGAGACTCTCAGTTAGATAGCAAATGTTCATTTTTTCCAAAAAGATTATTTGTGTAGCAGAAATCGCTCCGTTTTGTTCATCACGCCTAAGAAAACCCCCCGAAAATTCAGTCATTACAACGCCAAACTTTTTTCCAAAATAACTCCATAATATCGACAGAAACATGGCAAACGTTGTTTAGAATCAACCCTCAAGGTGTTTTTCACATATCTATTCGATGATAAATCATTCGTGGCAGTTGGGTTTCTCCTCGGAAGCAAATGGAAAAATATTACGCAGCTGGAGATTACGCAATAATTGCGACGGAAGACACCAAGCGAGCACCATGTAGATGTAGTGTAAAATGGTCAATCTTCCAATGATATGCCTACAAATACGTCACAATGCTGCAGACACCTTGGGGAAACGACAGAACGTGTAAGCTCATTCCTGGCCCATTCACAGCCATATAAGGAGACATTGGAACACAGCGCCTTCAAAATCTGGGGCACTTCCTGTTTGAAATTTCATCTTGGTTTCGCCTGTAGCATCAGTTCTGTGGCACTCACAGACAATATCTTCGCAGTTTTGGAAACGTCAGTGTTTTCTTTCCAAAGCTGTCAATTATATGCATAGTCGAGCATCTTTTCGTGACAAAATATCTTGTTTAAAACGGGAACGTTTTTTTATCCAAAAATTAAAAGAGCGCCCCCTATATCGAAGAAGTTAATAGGCTCCTCTGTCCTCCACTCGTTACCTGTATTAATGGCACCTGTTTGAACTTGTTATCAGTATAAAAGACACCTGTCCACAACCTCAAACAGTCACACTCCAAACTCCACTATGGCCAAGACCAAAGAGCTGTCAAAGGACACCAGAAACAAAATTGTAGAGCTTCACCAGGCTGGGAAGACTGAATCTGCAATAGGTAAGCAGCTTGGTTTGAAGAAATCAACTGTGGGAGCAATTATTAGGAAATGGAAGACATACAAGACCACTGATAATCTCCCTCGATCTGGGGCTCCACACAAGATCTTACCCCGTGGGGTCAAAATGATCACAAGAACGGTGAGCAAAAATCCCAGAACCACACGGGGGGACCTAGTGAATGACTTGCAGAGAGCTGGGACCAAAGTAACAAAGCCTACCATCAGCAAGGGCATTGAAGATGAAACGTGGCTGGGTCTTTCAGCATGACAAGGATCCCAAACACACCGCCCGGGCAACGAAGGAGTGGCTTCGTAAGAAGCATTTCAAGGTCCTGGAGTGGCCTAGCCAGTCTCCAGATCTCAACCCCATAGAAAATCTTTGGAAGGGAGTTGAAAGTCCGTGTTGCCCAGCAACAGCCCCAAAACATCACTGCTTTAGAGGAGATCTGCATGGAGGAATGGGCCAAAATACCAGCAACAGTGTGTGAAAACCTTGTGAAGACTTACAGAAAACGTTTGACCTCTGTCATTGCCAACAAAGGGTATATAACAAAGTATTGAGATAAACTTTTGTTATTGACCAAATACTTATTTTCCACCATAATTTGCAAATAAATTCATTAAAAATCCTACAATGTGATTTTCTGGATTTTTTTTCTCATTTTGTCTGTCATAGTTGAAGTGTACCTATGATGAAAATTACAGGCCTCTCTCATCTTTTTAAGTGGGAGAACTTGCACAATTGGTGGCTGACTAAATCTTTTTTGCCCTACTCTATGTGTGTGTGTGTGTGTGTATGCATGAGCCAGTTGCAGACACTCATATGTCCTGTACATACTGTATGTCCTGTACAGAGCCTCAGTCTTGTTTATAAGATGGTGTGGGTCTTCATACATTACATTCCATGTAAGTACAGAGATAGAGAATGGGGCTAGGGTGTAGGGAGGGAGTTCCCTCCTGGCCCCTGTACTGTTATTGCTGTGCCACTGTGGATATACTAAGGCGGCGTCCCAAATGCCACCCTATTCTCTACATAGTGGAGTACTTTTGACCAGGGTCCTTCAGGCTCTGGTCAAAAGTAGTGCCCTATATAGGAAATAGGGTGCCATTTGGGATGCACATAGCTCTGTGTTTACTCCTCTGTCTGTACACCACTCCCTGGAGGCCTGCTCTTAGACACAAGGTGACATGTGTGTGTGTCCCTGTGTGTGTGTGTCCGTCCCTGTGTGTGTGTGTGTCCGTCCCTGTGTGTGTGTGTGTCCGTCCCTGTGTGTGTGTGTGTGTGTCTCCCTGTGTGTGTGTCCCTGTGTGTGTGTCCCTGTGTGTCCGTCCGTCCGTCCGTGCGTGCGTGCGTGCGTGTGCGTGCATGCCTGTCTTTATGTGTGCTGTGGCTCTCTGCCAAAGTTATCTGGCAGATTGTTTTGTCTGTTTCCCATAGATGGAATGCAGTCAGCTAGGACCTCGGCGTTCGGAGTGAAAGGGGTGAGATTGAGGGAGAGAAGACAAGAGTGGGTAGTTATAAAAAGATAATAAGAGAGAGCGAAAGAATGAAAGGGAGAGAGAGCAAGATAAAGGGAGGGAATGAGTGTGTGTGTTCCACAGTGGAACAGGTGGTCTAATCTGCAGTCAGCTCTACCAGGCACCCCCTTGTCCCTCCTCACCCACCCTCCAATCTCTGCAGTTTTAATAATTTCTCACTTCTCCTTTTGGGCCATAGAGAGAGATGAGCGCTGTTACTGTTCTGGAGTGTGTGTTTTTATAACGGAGATATACATTGTGTATAGGCCTAATGCCTATTTGTATAGGCATTAGGCGAGGACATTGTTATTTGTGGTTAAGACACAAATAACAATGTCCTCAAGTCACCCTCACGTACACCACACTGTATTAGCATCTAAAAGTTCTCCCTCACTTGCAAACATTTGAACTATTGACTAAACAACATATGCAAGCACCCCCCCCCCCCCCCACACACACACAAACAAACAAACAAACAAACGTACTCATCCACATAGAGAAGACTATTCTGAGATACAACTGCATTTGTCTGTCTTGTCGTGGGGAGAGAGATGAGAAACAGAGACATAAGAGGTGGACACACACAGCTGTTCTGGAGTGTAACCTGCCTGGCTCTCCAGATCACACTAAGACTAAGTCCTCGTGGAACACGTATGTAACATGCTCACAGGGATGTCTGTACTGATGCCAGGTGGCTGTTGGGGGGGTAAAAGGTGAGCTGGTGGTGAAACCAGCGCTTGTCAGGTGACGCTTTTCACCAGTCATGTAGGGGCTGGGCTGAGAGAGAGAGAAACCACACGACCAACAACATTGGACACTTTATGGAACACAAAGCCTTCTATCTCATCCTGAAATATCAAAGGTCTGAGGTCATCTGCCTTTGGCCTAAAGAGCAGGAACATGGACTTTATCAAATAAATCAGAAATACAGACATTGTCATCCTACAAGAAACATGGTATAGAGGAGACGGACCCACTGGTTGCCCTCTAGGTTACAGAGAGCTGGTAGTCCCATCCACCAAACTACCAGGTGTGAAACAGGGAAGGGGCTCAGGGGGTATGCTAATTTGGTATATAGCAGACCTAACTCACTCTATTAATCAAAACTGGAACATTTTACATTTGGCTAGAAATTCAAAAGGAAATGATCTTAACAGAGAAAAATGTCCTCCTGTGTGCTACCTATATCCCCCCACTAGAATCCCCATGCTTTAATGAAGACAGCTTCTCCATCCTGGAGGGGGAAATCAATCATTTCCAGGCCCAGAGACATGTACTTGTCTGTGGCGATCTAAATGCCAGAACCGGACAAGAACCTGACACCATCAGCACAATCAATCAATAAAATTAGATTTATAAAGCCCTTTATACATCGGCCGATGTCAAAGTGCTATTCAGAAACCCAGCCTAAAACCCCAAACAGCAAACAATGCAGATGTACAGTTGAAGTCGGACGTTTACATACACCTTAGCCAAATACATTTAAACTTGGTTTTTCACAATTGCTGACATTTAATCCAAGTAAACATTCCCTGTCTTAGGTCAGTTAGGATCACCACTTTATTTTAAGAATGTAAAAGGTCAGAATGATAGTAGAGATAATTATTTATTTCAGCTTTTATTTATTTCATCACATTCCCAGTGGGTCAGAAGTTTACATACACTCAATTAGTATTTGGTAGCATTGCCTTTCAATTGTTTAACTTGGGTCAAACATTTCGAGTAGCCTTCCACAAGCTTCCCACAATAAGTTGGGTGAATTTTGGCCCATTCCTCCTGACAGAGCTGGTGTAACTGAATCAGGTTTGTAAGGCCTCCTTGCTCGCACACTCTTTTTCAGTTCTGCCCACAAATGCTATATTGGTTTGAGGTCAGGGCTTTGTGATGGCCACTCCAATACCTTGACTTTGTTGTCCTTAAGCAATTTTGCCACAACTTTGGAAGTATGCTTGGGGTCATTGACCATTTGGAAGACCCATTTGCGACCAAGCTTTAACTTCCTGGCTGATTTCTTGAGATGTTGCTTCAATATATCCACATAATTTTCCATCGTCATGATGCCATCTATTTTGTGAAGTGCACCAGTCCCTTCTGCAGCAATGCACCCACACAACATGATGCTGCCAACCCTGGTTCTTAACAGTTGGGATGGTGTTCTTCGGCTTGCAAGCCTCCCCCTTTTCCTCCAAACATAACGATGGTCATTATGACCAAACAGTTCTATTTTTGTTTCATCAGATCAGAGGACATTTCTCCAAAAGGTATGATCTTTGTCCCCATGTGCAGCTGCAAACCATAGACTGGCTTTTTATTGGTGGTTTCTGAGCAGTGGCTTCCTTGCTTCCTCGCTGAGCGGCTTTTCAGGTTATGTCGATATAGGACTTGTTTTACTATGGATATAGATACTTTTGCACCTGTTTCCTCCAGCATCTTCACATCTTCATTTGATGTTGTTCTGGGATGATTTGCACTTTTTGTACCAAAGTACGTTCATCTCTAGGAGACAGAACTCGTCTCCTTCCTGAGCGGTATGACGGCTGGGTGGTCCCATGGTGTTCATACTTGTGTACTATTGTTTATACAGATGAACGTGGTACCTTCAGGCGCTTGAGAATTGCTACCAATGGTGAACCACAATGCAGATAGCCCTGTTAGCCAATGTGTGGGAGCACTGGTTGGTCGGCCCAATTGAGGTAGTATGTTGTACATGAATGTATAGTTAATAAAGTGACTATGCATATATGATAAACAGAGAATAGCAGCAAAGTAAATAGACGGTTTGGGGGGGTTGAGGTTGGGCACACAATGCAAATAGTCCAGGTAACCATTTGATTACCTGTTCAGGAGTCTTATGGCTTGGGGGTAAAAATTGTTGAGAAGCCTTTTTGTCCTAGACTTGGCACTCCGGTACCACTTGCCATATAGTAGTAGAGAGAACAGTCTATGACTGGGGTGGCTGGGGTCTATGACAATTTTTAGGTCCTTCCTCTGACACAGCTTACCTTCTACCTTCTGTAGTGCCTTGCGGTCAGAGGCCGAGCAATTGCAATGTTGCAGCTGTAGAACCTTTTGAGGATTTCAGGGCCCATGCCAAATCCTTTTAGTTTCCTGAGGCGGAATAGGCTTTGTCGTGCCTTCTTCACGACTGTCTTGGTGTGTTTGGACCATTCTAGTTTGTTGTTGATGTTGACACCAAGGAATTTGAAGCTCTCAACCTGCTCCACTACAGCTCCGTCGATGAGAATGGGGGCGTGCTCGGTCCTCCTTTTCCTGTAGTCCACAATCATTTCCTTAGTCTTAGTTACGTTGAGAGATTGTTATTGTTATTGAGGTTGTTATTCTGCCACCACACGGCCAGGTCTCTGACCTCCTTCCTATAGGCTGTCTCGTCAATGTCTGTGATCAGGCCTACGACTGTTGTGTTGTCCGCAAACTTAATGATGGTGTTGGAGTCGTGCCTGACCATGCAGTCGTGGATGAACAGGGAGTACAGGAGGGGACTGAGCATGCAACCCTGTGGAGCTCCAGTGTTGAGGATCAGTGTGTCAGATGTGTTGCTATCCACCCTCACCACCTAGGGGCGGCCCGTCAGGAAGTCCAGGATCCAGTTGCAGAGGGAGGTGTTTAGTCCCAGGATCCTTAGCTTAGTGATGAGCTTTGAGGGTACTATGGTGTTGAACGCTGAGCTGTAGTCAATGAATAGCATTCTTACATAAGTGTTCCTTTTGTCCAGGTGGGAAAGGGAAGTGTGGAGTGCAATAGAGATTGCATCATCTGTGGATCTGTTTGGGCTGTATGCAAATTGGAGTGGGGTGTAGGGTTTCTAGGATAATGGTGTTGATGTGAGCCATTACCAACCTTTCAAAGCACTTCATGGCTGCGGATGTGAGTGCTACCTACGGGTCTGTAGTCATTTAGGCAGATTGCCTTTGTGTTCTTGGGCACAGGGACTATGGTGGTCTGCTTGAAACATGTTAGTATTACAGACTCAATCATGGACATGTTGAAAATATCAGTGAAGACACCTGCCAGTTGGTCAGAACATGCCCGGAGCACACGTCCTGGTAATCCGTCTGGCCCCGCAGCCTTGTGTATGTTGACCTGTTTAAAGGTCTTACTCACGTCGGCTACGGAAAGCGTGATCATACAGTCGTCCGGAACAGCTGATGCTCTCATGCATGCCTCAGTGTTGCTTGCCTCGAAGCGAGCATAGATGTGATTTAGCTCGTCTGGTAGGCTCGTGTCACTGGGCAGCTCGCAGCTGTGCTTCCCTTTGTAGTGTGTAATAGTTTGCAAGCCCTGCCACATTAGACGAGCGTCGGAGTCGGTGTAGTATGATTCAATCTTAGCCCTGTATTGACGCTTTGCCTGTTTGATGGTTTGACGCAGGGCATAGCAGGATTTCTTGTAAGCTTCCGGGTTAGAGTCCCGCACCTTGAAAGCGGCAGCTCTGCCATATAGCTCAGTTCGAATGTTGCCTGTAATCCATGACTTCTGGTTGGGGGATGTACATACAGTCACTGTGGGGACGACGTCCTTGATGCACTTATTGATAAAGCCAGTGACTGATGTGGTGTGCTCCTCAATGCCATCAGAAGAATCCTGGAACATGTTCCAGTCTGTGCTAGCAAAACAGCCCTGTAGTTTCGCATCTGAGTGGTTTCCTGTTTGCTTATTTCCTTATACAGCTGACTGAGTGCGGTCTTAGTGCCAGTATCTGTCTGTGGTGATAAATAAACAGCCACGAAAAGTATAGCTGAAATCTCTCTAGGCAAGTAGTGTGGCCTGCAATTTATCCCAATATACTCTACTTCAGGCGAGCAAAATCTAGAGACTTCCTTAGATTTCGTGCACCAGCTGTTGTTTACAAATATGCACAGACCCCCCCCCCCCCCCATCTTGTGTGCTGTTCTATCTTGCCGGTGCAGCGTAGTAGTATTGATGGTAACGGCAGCTTTCCCAGTCGCCTTCTCCGGGTCCTGACCAGGCATCCGGCTCTTTGTCCTCTGTACCTGTGTCGCTTCCTCTTGCAAATGACGGGGATGTCGGTCCTGTGGGGTGTTTGGAGAATGTCTTGTGCGTCGTCTTCGTTGTAGAAAAATCTTTCTAATCCGAGGTGAAGCCCACAAAGATCTGTCAACTCAGACAGGAAGATCACGTCAGTGACTCAACCCACTCAAGTGACGCACCCCTCCTAGGGACGGCATGGAATAGCACCAGTAAGCCAATGACTCAGCCCCAGTAATAGGGTTAGAGGCAGAGAATCCCAGTGGAGAGAGGGGAACCAGCCAGGCAGAGACAGCAAGGGCAGTTCGTTGCTCCAGTGCCGTTCACCTTCCGTTCACCTTCACACCCCTGGGCAAGACTACACTCAATCATAAGACCTACTGAAGAGATTAGTCTTCAATAAAGACTTAAAGGTCGAGACCAAGTCTGCGGTAGACCATTCCATAAAAATTGAGCTCGATAGGAGAAAGCCCTGCCTCCAGCTGTTTGCTTAGAAATTCTAGGGACAATGAGGAGGCTTGCGTCTTATGACCGTAGCGTACGTATAGGTGTGTATGACAGGAACAAAATCAGAATGATAGGTAGGAGCAAGCCAATGTAATGCTTTGTAGGTTAGCAGTAAAACCTTGAAATCAGCCATAGCCTTAACAGGAAGCCAGTGTAGAGAGGCTAGCACTGGAGTAATGTGATCAAATGTTGGGGTTCTAGTCAAGATTCTAGCAGCCGTGTTTAGTGCTAACTGAAGTTTATTTTGTGCTTTATCTGGGTAGCCGGAAAGTAGAGCATTGCAGTAGTCTAATCTAGAAGTGACAAAAGCATGGATACACTTTTCTGCATCATTTTTGGACAGAAAATATCAGATGTTTGCAATGTTGCGTAGATGCAAAAAAGTTGTCCTTGAAACAGTCTTGATATGTTCGTCAAAAGAAAGATCAGGGTCCAGAGTAACGCCGAGGTCCTTCAGTTTTATTTGAGACAACTGTACAACCATCAAGATTAATTATCAGATCCAACAGATGATCTCTTTGTGTCTTGGGACCTAGAACAAGCATCTCTGTTTTGTCTGAGTTTAAAAGTAAAACATTTGCCGCCATCCCCTTCCTTATGTCTGAAACATAGGCTTCCAGATAGGACCATTTTGGGGCTTCACCATGTTTTATCGAAATGTACAGCCGTGTATCGTCCGCATAGCAGTGAAAGTTAACATTATGTTTCCGAATGACATCACCAAAAGGTAAAATATATAGTGAAAACGATAGTGGTCCTGAAACGAACACCGAAATGTATAGTTGATTTGTCAGAGAACAAACCATCCACAGAGACAAACTGATATCTTTCTGACAGATAAGATCTAAACGAGGCTAGAAATGGTCCGTGTTGACCAATTTGGGTTTCTAATCTCTCCAAAATGATGTGGTGATTGATGGTATCAAAAGCAGCACTAAGGTCTAGGAGCACGAAAACAGATGCAGAGCCTTGGTCTGACGCCATTAAAAGGTATTTTACCACCTTCACAAGTGCCGTCTCAGTGCTATGATGGGGTCTAAAACCATACTGAAGTGTTTCGTATACATTGTTAGTCTACAGGAAGGCAGTGAGTTGCTGTGCAACAGCTTTTTCCATTTTTTTTGAGAGGAATGGGAGATTCGATATAGGCCAATAGTTTTTTATATTTTCTTGGTCAAGGTTTGGGTATTTCAAGAGAGGCTTTATTACTGCCACTTTTAGTGAGTTTGGTACACATCCGGTGGATAGGGAGCCGTTTATTATGTTCAACATAGGAGGGCCAAGCACAGGAAGCAGCTTTTTCAGTAGTTTAGTTAGAATAGGGTCCAGTATGCAGCTTGAAGGTTTAGAGGCCATGACTATTTTCATCAATGTATCAAGAGTTATAATATTAAAAAACGTGTCTTAAAAATACAAAGATTTAAAGAAGAGTGTCATTTCTTTCTAATGATCATGATCTTTTCATGAATCCTTGGTTGGGGTCTGAGCAGATTCATTGTTGCGATTGCAAACATAATAAAATGGTGGTCCGATAGTCCAGGATTATGAGGAAAAACATTCAGGTTCACAATATTTATTCCACGGGACAAAACTAGGTCCAGAGTATGACTGTGGCAGTGAGTAGGTCCGGAGACATGTTGGACAAAACCCACTGAGTCGATGATGGCTCCGAAAGCCTTTTGGAGTGGGTCTGTGGACTTTTCCATGTGAATATTAAAGCCACCAAAAATGTGAATGTTATCTGCCATGACTACAAGGTCCGATAGGAATTCAGGGAACTCAGTGAGGAATGATGTATATGGCCCAGGAGGCCTGTAAACAGTAGCTATAAAAAGTGATTGAGTAGGCTGCATAGATTTCATGACTAGAAGCTCAAAAGATGAAAACACAGTCATCTTTTTTTTGGTAAATGTAAATGTGCTGTCGTAAACGTTAGCAACAACTCCGTGTTTGCGGGATGCACGGGGGATATGGTCACTAGTGTAACCAGGAGGAGAGGCCTCATTTAACACAGTAAATTCATCAGGCTTAAGCCATGTTTCAGTCAGGCCAATCACATCAAGATTATGATCAGTGATTAGTTCATTGCCTATAACTGCCTTTGAGGTGAGGGATCTAACATTTAAGTAGCCCTATTTTGAGATGTGAAATATCACAATCTCTTTCAATAATGACAGGAATGGAGGAGTTCTTTATTCCAGTGAGATTGTTAAGGCGAACCCCCCCATGTTTAGTTTTGCCCAACCTAGATCGAGGCACAGACATGGTCTCAATGGGGATACCTGAGCTGACTACACTGACAGTGCTAGTTAGTGGCAGACTCCACTAAGCTGGCAGGCTGGCTATCTCATTGTGGAGCTAGAAGAGTTCGAGCCCTGTCTATGTTCATAGATAAGATAAGAGCACCCCTCCAGCTAGGATGGAGTCCGTCACTTCTCAGCAGGCCAGGCTTGGTCCTGTTTGTGGGTGAGTCCCAGAAAAAGGGCCAATTATCTACAAATTCTATCTTTTGGGAGGGGCAGAAAACAGTTTTCAACCAGCGATTGAGTTGTGAGATTGCTGTAGAGCTCATCACTCCCCCTAACTAGGAGGGGGCCAGAGACAATTACTCGATGCCGACACATCTTTCTAGCTGATTTACACGCTAAAGCTCTGTTGCGCTTGGTGACCTCCGACTTTTTCATCCTAACATTGTTGGAGCTGACGTGGATAACAATATCCCTATACTCTCTACACTCGCCAGTTTTAGCTTTAGACAGCCCCATCTTCTGATTAGCCTTAACGTCGGTAGCTCTGCCCCCTGGTAAACAGTGTATGATCTCTGGATGATTCTTTTCAAATCTAATAATAATGGAGTAATGGAGTCGCCAATTACTAGGGTTTTCAATTTGTCAGAGCTAATGGTGGGAGGCTCCGGTGTCTCCGACCCCGTAACTTGTGGAGGAGAGACCAGAGAATGCTTGGCCTCTGACTCCGACTTGTTGCTTAATGGGGAGAACCGGTTGAAAGTTTCTTTATGGTGAATGTGCAACATCGGTTGAGCATTCCTACAGCATTTCCTTCCAGAAGCCATGGGAAAATTATCCGGCTGCGGGGACCGTGCGAGGGGATATATACTACTATCTGTACTTACTGGTGGCACAGATGCTGTTTCATCCTTTCCTACCCTGAAATTAACCTTGCCTAACGATTGCGTCTGAAGCTGGGCTTGCAACACGACTATCCTCACCATAAGGCGATCGTTCTCCTGTATATTATGAGTACAGCGACTGCAATTAGAAGGCATTATGTTAATGTTACTACTTAGCTTCGGCTGGTGGAGGTCCTGTAGAACCATGTCCAGATAAAGCATCATGTTAATGTTACTACTTAGCTTCGGCTGGTGGAGGTCCTGTAGAACCATGTCCAGATAAAGCATCATGTTAATGTTACTACTTAGCTTCGGCTGGTGGCGGTCCTGTAGAACCATGTCCAGATAAAGCATCTGGGGTGAAAAAGTTGAGCACGGGGAAGAAAAAATATATATAAAACGGTAATTAAAAAGTAAAAACCGTCAAGTTGGTAGGTAGCAAAGTAACGTTAACAACAACCCTCACAGCAGCACGTAAACAAGTCCACAAGTTGTGACTGGAAGGGGGGACAAACACCTGCCTAGAGGTGACAGCATTCCCTCCCTCATATGACAAAATAACCAACAAAAACAGGTCACAACTCCTGCAGCTCTGTCACACGCTGGGCATGCACACAGTCAATGGTAGGCTTCGAGGGGACTCCTATGGTAGGTACACCTATAGCTCATCTCTTGGCAGTAGTACTGTAGACTACTTTATCACTGACCTCAACCCAGAGTCTCTCAGAGCGTTCAGTCAGCCCACTGACTCCCCTATCAGATCACAGCAAAATCACAGTCTACTTGAACAGAGCAATACTCAATCATGAGGCATCTAAGCCAAAGTAACTCAGTAATATTAAGAAATGCTATAGATGGAACAAATGTAGTGTGAAAACCTACCAAAAAACAATTAGGCAACAACAAATTCAATCCCTTTTAGACAACTTCCTGGACAAAACATTCCACTGTAATAGTGAAGGTGTAAACTTGGCAGTAGAAAATCTTAACAGTATATTTGACCTCTCGGCTTCCCTATCAAATCTAAAAATTTCAAATAGATAACCGAAGTAAATGAACAACCATGACAAATGGTTTCGATGAAGAATGCAAAAACCTAAGAAAGAAATTGAGAAACCTGTCCAACCAAGAACATAGAGACCCAGAAAACCTGAGTGAACCTATGGTGAATCACTAAAACAATACAGAAATATACTATGAAAAAAGAAGGAACAGCACATCAGAAATCAGCTCAATGTAATTGAAGAATCCATAGACTAACCACTTCTGGGAAAATTAGAAAACACTAAACAAACAACAACACAAAGAATTATCTATCCAAAATAGAGATTTTTTATGAGTAAACCACTTCTCCGATGTTTTTGACATGATCAAATCTTAGAACCAACTATTAAAGATGACCAGAACCCACTGGATTCTCCAATTACCTTGAATGAACTACAGGACAAAATAAAACCCCTCAAAACCAAAAAGGCCTGTGGTGTTGATGATATCCTCAAATATACAAACAAATTCCAATTGGCTATACTAAAACTATTTAACATCATCCTTAGCTCTGGCATTTTCCCCAATATTTGGAACCAAGGACTGATCACGCGCCAATCCACAATATTGCAGACAAATTTGACCCCAGTAACTACCGTGGGATATGCGTCAACAGCAACCTTGGGGAAATCCTCTGCATTATCATTAACAGCAGACTTGTACATTTCCTAATTTAAAACAATGTACTGAGCAAATGTCAAATTGGCTTCTTACCAAATTATCGTACGACAGACAACGTATTCACCCTGCACACCCTAATTGACAAACAAACAAACCAAAACAAAGGCAAAGTCTTCTCATGCTTTGTTGATTTCAAAAAAGCCTTAGACTCAATTTGGCATGGTCTTATACCAATTGATGGAAAGTGGTGTTGGGGGAAAAACATATGACATTATAAAATCCATGTAACATTGTAAATCCATTTAACTTTTTCAGCCTGGCACCCAAATTTGAAATGTTGTGTTTTCCTGGGACCCAAGCTTAGGAAAATATGCAACTATATGTAAATATAGGTACATTTCATTGCCCTTATGCCTAAAACAAATGCAATATAGACAAAAACAAATAACAATGAAATGTAATATTCATATAAATATATATGAATGTTTATTTTCCCCCATTAAAAATACTCTATCTGTCTAGGTTGGAACTGTTGCTGTTAAATACAATACATATGTTTTATTCTGAACTAGAATACACTGATTTATCACATAACACAGATGTAGACCAGAAAACACACACAGTCCTAATGAGAGGTGAGTGGCTGGTTGAAGTTCAACAAGCGGGTCTATTCTGGGCTCTAACATTAACATTAAGCACTTCCCCGCACAAAACACATTGTGGGTGCTCCTCGTTATTTCTCCAAGTTTGTATGAAAGCGAGAGAAACTCACCCCTGTATTTGCGTTTTATGACAATTGAGCTCAGTCAGAACTTGTGGCTTGCATGAGTTTGTTTGATGATAGCGGCGAGTGGGAATGACAAGTCAGTGGCTGACATGGCATCATCTGCTGCTGAACGACAGCGCTGCATCTTGTGTCGCGGAGTGATCTTTAAGAAGACTGCCGAAAAAAAAATCAATTGAACCGCAATGCACACGGGCATCACCCTCTCGCGCAGCTGTCAAACTGAGCGAAGACCGCTGCTAAGCGAGCACACTTGAACAGAGAGCACAGATGCTTGGCCAAATCAATTCCAGTAATTCATTAAATAATTATCAATTTACTCTGACACGTCGCAACCCACACTTTAAGAACGGCTGATGTACACAAACAACAAGTGTGCGGTTAAAATTGGCAAAAAACACATATTTCTTCCCACAGGGCTGTTGGGTGAGACAGGGATGCAGCTTAAGCCCCACCCTCTTCATATATATCAATGAATTGGCGAGGGCACTAGAACAGTCTGCAGCACCCTGCCTCACCCTACTAGAATCTAAAGTCAAATGTCTACTGTTTGCTGATGATCTGGTGCTTCTGACACCAATCAAGGAGGGCCTACAGCAGCACCTAGATCTTCTGCATAGATTCAGCCAGACCTGGGTCCTGACAGTAAACCTCAGTAAGACCAAAACAATGGTGTTCCAAAAAAGGTCCAGTTGCCAGCATCACAAATACAAATTCCATCTAGACACCGTTGCCCTAGAGCACACAAAAAACAATACATACCTTGGCCTAAACATCAGCGCCACAGGTAACTTCCACACAGCTGTGAACGATCTGAGAGACAAGGCAAGAAGGGCCTTCTATGCCATCAAAAGCATCATAAAATTTGACATACCAATTACGATCTGTCTAAAAATACTTGAATCTGTTTCGAACCCATTAACCTTTATGGTTGTGAGGTCTGGGGTCCGCTCACCAACCAAGAATTCACAAAATGGGACAAACACCAAATTTAGACTCTGCATGCAGAATTCTGCAAAAATATCCTCTGTGTACAACGTAAAACACCAAATAATGCATGCAGAGCAGAATTTGGCTGATACCCGCTAATTATCAAAAACCAGAAAAGAGCTGTTAAATTCTACAACCACCTAAAAGGAAGCGATTCCCAAACCTTCCATGATGGATGAACCTGGAGAAGAGTCCCCTTAGCATGCTGGACCTGGGGCTCTGTTCACAAACACAAACTGACCCCACAGAGCCAAAGGACAGCAACACAATTAGACCCAACCAAATCATGAGAAAACAAAAAGATAATTACTTGACACCTTAGAAAGAATTAACAAAAAAACAGAAAAACTAGAATGCCACTTCTAAACAGAGAGTACACAGTGGCAGAATACCTGACCGCTGTGGCTGACCCAAACTTAAGGAAAGCTTTGACTATGTACAGACTCAGTGAGCATAGCCTTGCTATTGAGAAAGGCTGCCGTAGGCAGACATGGCTCTCAAGAGAAGACAGGCTATGTGCACATTGCCCACAAAATGAGGTGGAAACTGAGCTGCACTTCCTAACCTCCTGCCAAATGTATGACCCTATTAGAGACACATATTTCCCTCAGATTACACAGATCCACAAAGAATTTGAAACCAAACCTGATTTTGATAAACTCCCATATCTACTACGTGAAATACCACAGTGTGCCATCACGGCAGCAAGATTTGTGACCTGTTGCCCCAAGAAAAGGGCAACCAGTGAAGAACAAACACCATTGTAAATACAACCCATATTTATGTTTATTTATTTTCACTTTTGTACCTTAACCATTTGCACATTGTTACAACACTGTGTATATATACATAATATGACATTTGTAATGTCTTTATTCTTTTGGAACTTCTGTGAGTGTAATGTTTACTGTTCATTTTTATTGTTTATTTCACTTTTGTATATGATCTACTTAACTTACTTTGGCAATATTAACATATGTTTCCCATGCCAATAAAGCCCCTTAAATTGAGAGAGAGAGACTGATCAGGGATAAATCTAATAAATGGAGGGATGGCCGCTTTATCAGGTGCATGAGGCAGGGCAAGCAGCCATCCAATTAGAAGGCTCAGAGTTGAGGTTGCTGGGCGGAGATGGCTGTCCAGTTCGTCCAATACAAAATAATGGTCCTACGTTTGGCATGGGGCTCATGAATGGGTCATCATTAATTTGTCATCGACCAATTACCTCTCTCTCACTGTATATTTCTGTAAGCCAGTGTCTGTGAGCTACATTGTTGCCATCATGCAGAGTGAGATTGTGTGATCAGGGTTGCCCATCGATTGGTAGTGATGTACACTGCGTACACCAAACATTAGGAACACCTTCCTAATTGAGTTTTTGGAGCCTCAATTTGTCAGGGCAAGGACTCTACAAGGTGTCAAGAGTTCAACAGCGATGTTGGCCTATATTGACTCCAATGCTTCCCACGGTAGTGTCAAGTTGGCTGGATGTCCTTTGGGTGGTGGACCATTCTTGATACACACAGGAAACTGTTGAGCATTAAAAACCCAGCTGCGGTGCAGTTCTTGACACAAACCTGTGCCCCTGGCACCTACTACCATACCCCGTTCAAATGCACTTAAATATTTAGTCTTGCCCATTCACCCTCTGAGTGGCACACATACACAATCCATGTCTCAATTGTCTCCAGGCTTATCCTGTCTCCTCCCCTTCATCTCCACTGATTGAATTGGATTTAAACATCAATAAGGGATCATAGCTTTCACCTGGATTCACCTGGTCAGTCAATAACATGGAAAGAGCAGGTGTTCTTAATGTTTTGTACACTCGTCTATATTTGCCTAGTGTTGTCAGTGAACAGTGCGCTGTGTGAAGGATGTCAGTCTGCAATGAGCAGCTGCTGCTTCATTACTGTGATCATTATTGAGACCAAGTAGCAGTCCTGTCTTCTCTGAGGGCCGGACAGAGGACCCACAGCTGCATCCTATCCTAGGTGTACATACCACTAACCTCCTGGCCCAATTACTGAGCCTGCTGAAGGCTACTGATCCTCTCATTACCAAGGAAATGGAGATATGTCATACAACCTTTGTGTGCTGTAGTTTTCTTGACGTTATCTTGAGTATTGTGTGTGTGTGTGTGTGTGTGTGTGTGTGCCTGTGTGTAACTCTGGGCTGCTTTGGAGATGGATGAGTGTCCACTTGCACTCATCACTCTTCTCCAGTATGTCTCCTCTCCCTCCATACATCACTATAATGACTCAATAGGCTGATTGTTAAGCTGGTCCTTTAAGCATGGCTCCAGCTCTGTCTGCTCTGTGCTCTGGTTCATATGCTCTGGACATATGGGGTGGCAGGTAGCATAGTGGTTAGAGTGTTGGGCCAGTAACCAAAAGGTTGCAAGATCGAAGCCCCGAGCTGACAAGGTAAAACTCTGTCGTTCTGCCCCTGAACAAGGCAGTTAACCCACTGTTCCTAGGCTGTCATTGAAAATAAGAATTTGTTCTTAACTGACTTGCCTAGTTAAATAAAGGTCAAATATATCTACTGTGTCTTTACAGCTCTGGATTGGAACTGCCCAGGATCAGTTTACCTTCCCCAAATCCAAACATTAAACATTAAGGGGAAATGCTAAACTGACCCGATATCAGTGTTTAGGGGCAACTTTATCCAACTTTTTTCGTCTTTATGGTAAGTGCCCACTAGTTTCCCTGTCTTTATGTGCTTCACCAGCACTGCCTGCGCCCTCCGGTGGCCATATAGTGAAACTGAAACTCAATTCATTTCCATGTTGAAGGGATTATGGATGATATATTTAGGGAAATTTTCTACTGTGCTGTACAGGAACAGATGGCCTTCCTCTTTGTTCATCTCCATGCCAACGCAAGGCAGATGTTTATTTATGTGTATTTTTCCAATTTTATTGCCCATTTTTGTTAAATCCAAGATAATTTCTAATCTGTCCCAGTGGGGCTGGTTATTTGTTTCAGTATTGATCACAGCTAGTGGGTGTCTAGGGTAAAGTTCATCACAAATGAATAAACTGTTGTTACTGAACTGAATGTTAAACATTGCCTGGTTAAACATGCAGGGGTTCTAGGATGAATCTGTTTTATGGCCCCTTGTTTCATTCATATAACTGGGTTGTGTGTGTGTGTGTGTGTGTCTGCGTGCGTGCGTGCGTGCGTGTGCGTCTGTGTGTGTGTTTGGAATGGGGGAGATATCCCCATGAGATAAGGCTCCTCAAACCAAAGGAATGACTCCCTCTTCTGAGGCCCGGTCTAGACAAGCTGTCCCCCTCTGTTATTAGGACAGGGTACAATGGGGAAATGCCAGGATTAGAATATGACCCTTTGACGGAGATACAGTATTTAACACAAATATGAAATTGTTTGTACAGTATAATCCTTCTTCTGCTGTCAAACAAATCCTTAGGGGGTCTCTAACCAAGATGTCTTTAATCCTTGATATTCTGAATTTCTAAAATCATATCTGGTCCATCTTAATGGATTGCAGGATCAGGGTCAGTGGAAGGCCTTTATGATTGGTGATGTGAACATATTTATACTACGGTCAAATCATGACTGTGATATTTAATTGTAGATCCACAGCTACCTAACGGATGTCATTGCTCAGCCTGGCGCACAGAAATAGAATCGGAAATAGAATCTATAATCTGACAACCAGAGTGAATAAAACAGGATAGGCAGAAGCGACAGAAACGGTATATCGTATATGGGCCACTCATCTCTGGGTCCTTTGTAGTGTTATTTCTATAACCTACATTTTACTCGTGACGTCGACATGTATGTACTTACATACAGGACTACGGGTCAGCAGTTTGAGTAGGCTTCCTATTGTCTCCAGCTCCAGGAAGTGACACCAGAGGCAGGAAGCAGAGCAGTGAAGGTAAAGGGGGCAGCAGACACGTATGTGCCTGTGAAGTGACCGGCAGAGGAAGGAAACAGAGGACCTACTGGAACCGTACTCCCCCCCCATGTTCTGTCTTTCTCCCAGATTGGGGGTAGTGCTGGGAAGAGTTGGGGTGGAGACAGGGTGGAGGGTGAAGCACAGCGGGTATGTCTTCTTGCTGAGGAATGTGTACCATTGCCAGGCAGTTATAGAACAGCTGAATTACCTGGATGTGATGCATGTGTTCCAGCTCAGTATGGGGGGTGGGGGGGTAAAGATGTAGGAGTCAGACTGAAAATAGAGTGGATATGACTGTGAATTGATTACCGATTATGACACTTGACACCCCTCTAATCAGCAGCCAGTGTGTGAAGGCCATGTGAAGGCCATAGTCATGTAGCTCAGATAATAGGGAATAGATATGTAGGGTACATTGTGCATTTATACAACCTCAGATTGTGCTGTGTGTGTGTGTACATTTATTTGGACTAATGCCAATGTGACGTACCTTGGCAGGGTTGTGCCTGTCCACCGCGCCCAGTGTAGGGTACACAAGCTGGTGACACTGCTGGAGGCCCTGAACCATGACTCCAGTGAGTCACTCTCTAGAGTCACAGCGCAGCCGGCCAAACGCCCTCCACAGCCTCAACCTTGGCCTCAGCCCCAGACACAGTCTCAGTCCCAGCCCCAGACACAGTCTCAGTCTCAGTCCCAGCCCCAGACACAGACACAGTCTCAGTCCCAGCCACAGACACAGTCTCAGTCCCAGCCACAGACACAGTCTCAGCCCCAGACACAGACACAGTCTCAGCCCCAGACACAGTCTCAGTCCCAGCCCCAGACACAGTCTCAGTCTCAGCCCCAGACACAGTCTCAGTCCCAGCACCAGACACAGTCTCAGTCCCAGCCCCAGACACAGTCTCAGTCCCAGCCCCAGACACAGTCTCAGTCCCAGCCACAGACACAGTCTCAGTCCCAGCCACAGACACAGTCTCAGTCCCAGCCACAGACACAGTCTCAGCCCCAGACACAGTCTCAGCCCCAGACACAGTCTCAGTCCCAGCCACAGACACAGTCTCAGCCCCAGACACAGTCTCAGTCCCAGCCACAGACACAGTCTCAGTCCCAGCCACAGTCTCAGTCCCAGCCCCAGACACAGTCTCAGTCTCAGCCCCAGACACAGTCTCAGTCCCAGCACCAGACACAGTCTCAGTCCCAGCCCCAGACACAGTCTCAGTCCCAGCCACAGACACAGTCTCAGTCCCAGCCACAGACACAGTCTCAGTCCCAGCCCCAGACACAGTCTCAGTCCCAGCCACAGACACAGACACAGTCTCAGTCCCAGCCACAGACACAGTCTCAGTCCCAGCCCCAGACACAGTCTCAGTCCCAGCCACAGACACAGTCTCAGTCCCAGCCACAGACACAGTCTCAGTCCCAGCCACAGACACAGTCTCAGTCCCAGCCACAGACACAGTCTCAGCCCCAGACACAGTCTCAGTCCCAGCCACAGACACAGTCTCAGTCCCAGCCACAGACACAGTCTCAGTCCCAGCCACAGACACAGTCTCAGCCCCAGACACAGTCTCAGTCCCAGCCACAGACACAGTCTCAGTCCCAGCCACAGACACAGTCTCAGTCCCAGCCACAGACACAGTCTCAGCCCCAGACACAGTCTCAGTCTCAGCCCCAGACACAGTCTCAGTCTCAGCCCCAGACACAGTCTCAGCCCCAGACACAGTCTCAGTCCCAGCCCCAGACACAGTCTCAGACACAGTCTCAGTCCCAGCCACAGACACAGTCTCAGTCCCAGCCACAGACACAGTCTCAGTCCCAGCCACAGACACAGTCTCAGCCCCAGACACAGACACAGTCTCAGCCCCAGACACAGTCTCAGTCCCAGCCCCAGACACAGTCTCAGTCTCAGCCCCAGACACAGTCTCAGTCCCAGCACCAGACACAGTCTCAGTCCCAGCCCCAGACACAGTCTCAGTCCCAGCCACAGACACAGTCTCAGTCCCAGCCACAGACACAGTCTCAGTCCCAGCCACAGACACAGTCTCAGTCCCAGCCACAGTCTCAGTCCCAGCCACAGACAGTCTCAGTCCCAGCCACAGACACAGTCTCAGCCCCAGACACAGTCTCAGCCCCAGACGCAGTCTCAGTCCCAGACACAGACACAGTCCCAGCCCCAGTCTCAGTCTCAGTCCCAGCCCCAGACACAGTCTCAGTCCCAGCCACAGACACAGTCTCAGTCCCAGCCACAGACACAGTCTCAGCCCCAGACACAGTCTCAGCCCCAGCCACAGACACAGTCTCAGCCCCAGCCACAGACACAGTCTCAGCCCCAGCTCTGAGTCTAATCCGTCTTTACAGACACATACAGTTATTATATATATATCTGACAGGGAGTTTCTCATCCATTCTCTATTTGGCTGAACAAGCCGGGAGAGGAAGGAGTGAGATGGGCAGCTGCAGAGAAGAGAGGGATTCTAATGATATGGAGTAAGGAGAGAGGGGGCAGGGGGAAGCTAGAGGAAGGGTGGAAGAGAGGAGAATGAAGACAGACAGCTAGAGGAAAAGGGAATGGCAGGGGCGAGGAAAGAGATTGGGCAGTAGACCAGGGAAAAGGGCAAAGGGATGAGGATGTTTGGGGGATGGGTGGAAGGGCACAGAAGTTTGAGGAAATTGTCAGTAGAAGTGACCTAGTAAGGGCTGGGGGCGAGGGAGAGGGCGGCTGGGAGGAATTTTAGCAGAGGAGTGGAGAGAGCCATGTGCCACCTGCAATAACAGACCAGCCTAAATACTCTAACCAATGGAACCTACACAATAACATCATAGTGGTTTCACCAGAAAAGGACACCACCATGTCTGATGTTTTTGTGTATTTTACTACATGGTTTATTTATAGTGTCCACATAAATGTATGAAGTCCAGTCAAGGTTATGTAACAAAACTACACCTTGCCTGCCTGTGTGTGTCTGTGCCAGTCTTGACTGCAGGTTAGCTTTTTTTGTCATGAATCTTGTTCTGGAGGGAGCTCCGCAGAGTGGTCACTAGCTGACACAAACCTTAAATTAAGACCAAAAAGCTATGTTCTTTTTCATGAATTTTTACAATATAGAGAATGTTGACTTTGCAACTGGCCTATCTAGTGGAAATCATGGGTTGGAACCGAAATTATTTTCTAATCTTTTAATTCTGAACAGAACCATTTTTGTTGGTTCCGACCAGCAAAATACAGTTCTGAAACGTTTGGAACCAAAAAAAGTACCGGTTTATATCGTTCCTTTCTGTTCCTTTTTAAACTTGCTGTGGAGTGGGTAAGCCATTTAATCGGTATAGGAAAGTCGTTAAGAGCAATTGTATTTTTCCGTAACAGAATGGTTGAATCATAATGAAAGACAAACACACACCGCTGCCAGTAACATTGTAGCGTGTGAGAACGCAACTGAAATATTTGCGGGTAGGGAGAGAGGACGGAGGAAGCTGCGGGGAAGTGCTGGGCATCTTGGTATGACATGCACTTTCTGAATTAGGCCCACAGAATTATACCTACAGAGGAGCTGCTTCTATGGAGAAACTTTGAATGTCTGAATTTTTGAACGTTGGACCCGAGCAAACGTTAGCTAGCTAACAAGCTTGTGTGTGCAGAGCAGCACTATAATTAAAAACACGTATTTTTGTAGTTAATACACCAATGTGAAACGTGATGACTATTGTATACTTAACTAGCATTGACAAAATAAATCCATGCTATGAAACATCTCTCCCTAATTTCTAAGTCATGTTTGTAACGTAATCAGTACGCTACAGTAGCCTATGCTTCAAACTACACACACACACACACACACTGGCAGAGATTTCCAGCTGGCAGGCAGAAGCTGGAATACATTTCTGAGTGACAGAGTGAGGGCTTTGCATAGATTAACCGGTTCCCATGCTTTTAAAATAAAGGTTCTGTCCCGGAACAGTATAGGTCATTTTGGTTCGGGTTCTTTTCCTCAGATAATGTAGTTATTTTCTGGTTTTATTTCCTGCTCCCTGAACTGGTTCAAACCCTTGACAGAAATCCCTCAGGTTTGCCTCCAGGACAAGACTCATCCCAATGAACGTCAACCTGTGTTCTGACTGGTCAGCTGTCTCCCCCTTTCCATGCCATTTGTCCAGGCAAAGAGAGGACCCCCGTCCCCAGTCCCACGCCCCTACTCCTCCATACTGCGAGTGGGGAATTTAAGGCTCACAAGTGGAATCTGGACATGGAGGGGTCACGACACTGCACCTCTTCCCACAGCCCCACAGCCTTACCCCCATCAACGGAGTGCCCCAGGATCCTCTGTGTCAACAGGCAGCCCAGCCACGACAGACCAGGATGTCAAACTCACTGCAGTCTATCTCAAACACTCTATAGGACGTGGCACTTAGACAGACACACAAGTGTCTATGTTACAAAGATGACCGACAGTATGGTCACACAGGAGGATCTCTCAGACAGTGTCTATCTCAAACACACACATTATCATGTCATTTATTTAGCCAGGATACTCCACTCAGTAACATTTGCCCCACATACACACATACTTGGAACTAATCCACAGTGATCAGAGACCCGTCTCCCCCACTCCACTCTGACAGAACACATTTTGTGCTGTGTGACCAAGGCCTCTGTAATGGTCTTCAATTATTACATTTGAGATGGGGGTCAGTGAAGGTCACTGTGTGTGTTAGATAAACAGAGAGCGAGAGAGAGAGGCGGAGAGCGAGAAAGAGGGAGAGACGACTTGGCTGGACTCGAACATTGTGTCCATTCAGCTCTTAGCAGTGCTACATATACAGTCCAGGCATCAGCATTAAATGTAATTGTGTCAGATGGAGGGCTGAGAGAGAGAGAGCTCTGACAGGCCTGACAGAGTAGCAGTGTGCCAATACGCCACTCCATACTGAGGAGGCCCACTGTGAATGATGTTGAAAGGGTATGGCAACAAAGCTTAGAACCAACAAAAGTGTGTGTGTCATACATCTACTCACACAGAAAGGAGGGCTTCAATCTCAGGACTAGAGGGAACTGGAGGGGGAAAGAAGTGATATGAAAAGAGGGGTAGAGGACAGCGATGGGACAGGCTGTGAGACGAGCAGTGTGACTGTAGATATCCAGCTAAATGGAGTGACCGGAATTGATTGTAACACACAGTGAGTGCAGAGGCATGGGACTGTGAACCACAGTGATATCTAGCATGGCCGTTTTTTTTCTCTTTCCTCATCTTATCAAGTTTGACACAGTTGGCATCTCGTTAACGCGCCGGTTGGTTGGTTCCGGGTAGGTTGGTTGGTTCCGCGAGCTGACCCTGTGAGCGGGCAGCAGCAGTGGTGGGGCCCAGCCCAGGGGGGTTTGAGATGGGGCGCAGTGGAGCGAGTAAACGTGATGAACGTTGATTGTTTGTGGGTTACCCTCCAAAGTGCTCCCTCTGCTGTGCGTTGTTATGTAATGACCGCCGGGGACGGCTGATGGTCTTTTGGTGCTCTCCCCCTATACACCCCCCCTTGAGGAGAGAGAAAAGGCTGTCAGCACCCATCAGGGTCAAACTCTGTCTCGCTCAGTCAGACACAGGGACCCTCTCTGGGCTGTGTGCCAATGACTAAGGTTGTCCAACAGACCCAGAGAGAGAGAGAGAGAGGAGGGAGGGGTGGTTTTACTCCAGACAGATACACATACTGTACAGCAGCTCAGACTTACAACCGTATAGTAAATACACTACTCACACACCACAGTACAATAGTAAATAAGCTACTTCAGTCTTCGGAGTAACAATGTAGTAGTATGCAAAATCTAAATCTGCCCACTCAAACACCTGATAGACAGATTTCCTCACAGTGGCTCCTTGGCTGGGCGTATTCTCGCTCTGACTCAGTCTCACCCTCATCAATATTAGAGGGGCCATTTTGCCGGGCTGACAGGCCAGTTGACTTCTCCTGGAGAAACCCGAAGAGTGGAGTGCTGTAGCACTGTGTCACCCGACTCAGAGCAGATACAAGTGATGTACTCCTGTGTCTGGTTGAACAGAAAACACACGTAGCCTACTGTAGGGTCAGCCTGAGTTAGAGATCGGGGGCTGTATCCCAAATCCCTATGGATATGGGTCACGGTCAAAAGTAGTGCACCACATAGGACATAGGGTGCCATTTGAGAGAGAGAGAGAGAGAGCATACAGACTATAGACAGTGCTCAATGGTCACAGGGGACACGGAACAGTTCAGCTCACCAGCTGCTATGGCCCTCACGCTGTCTGACTCCCACCACTGACCTTAATGCTGCAACCTCCCCTAGTCCCATCTCCCCCTCCTCATATCCCCTCACTCAGGGACCACGTGACCCCTTCCAGACAGCACCATCTGCCTACCCTGCTCTGCTCTCCCACCTTATGAACACAATCTCCAAGATAAGACCCTGGTCTCTCCCTCTCCCATGGAGGACTCTGACTGACCAGTTATAGACTGACCCTCTGGCAGCGGTATGGAGCTATGTCTATGATGTTCACTGATAGGGTCTCGCCAAAGCCTCACTGACTCTCATAGATATCTTTGGAAGTCGGCTGAAGTGGAAGTAGTTGAAGGTGAATTCAAGGTGTGTGTTCAGGTGCTGAGCTGCCCTTGACAAGGCTGGTGTATCAACACCAGGTGGGCGAGAGGGGTCTGCAGCCATGTGGAGAACAGGAGGAGGAGAAGAAGGCAGGGAGGGCAGCCGTGTGTGGCTCTGTGCGTGGGCAGTATCTTTCTTCCTGTGACTCGACTCCGTTTCCCCAGGCAGGCAGGCGGCTTTGAAGTGGCTCTCCCTAGCCTGCTCCCTGCACCCCTCTCCACTGCACCCTCCAATGTAATAGCAGCCACATGGGCCCCCAGCCATGCCTCAACCACACTATATTTCTCCTTACACCAACAAACTCACTGCACTCTTTCCCCTCTCTCCTCTGCATCCTCCTCCCTTTCCCCCTCTCCCCTATTTGTTCTCAATCATTCTCTGCTTCAGTTGTCTCTCTTTGTTTCTTTATATTCTACCCATTCTGTTCTTTACTCCTCTTTGTGGTCAATACCAGTCCAAAACACATGTAATAACATTGTTTTTCGCTTCAGGAATTGAAAGCATCGCATACAGAACTGTAGAATAATAATACTACCTGAGTCATTGTATGTGGTTGTGGTTTAGATTGGGACTGATTTAGTTCTTGGTCATTTCTTGTCATCTCTGGTCAGAGGTGACAGGGGTTCCTGTCAATGCAATAACTTCCTGTGACTATGAGTTTCTAGTTTAGTTACACCTACAAACTTATTAGGCATTTCCTAGAAACGATTTTGTTTCTCTCAAGCCATGCCTCACTAGGCAACAGCTCCATGCTTCCTCACCTTCATTTTTCCTCTTGTATTTTTTCCCAAGTCTATCTCTGTATCTGGTTACAAAAGGGCTTTGTTTACATGACATTGAGAACGCCGTGGCAAGGGCGCCCCCCACACGTCACGGTTTCCGAAGAGACACGAATAGTTGTGTAAACATTCAGTCCCAAACTTTTTGGCACAGCCAGAGGGAGCCCGTACGCTCCAATACGGCAAGCCGAGTGCGCCGTAATGGAAGGCAGGCGCTTTGCTCAATCGACGCGCAGATTCTCCCAACGCGCCCTCGGCCTGTTTGTCTCAGTTTAACAGGCAGGCTGAGCAAGAGAAGGATTTACGCTGAACCAGTCTGGCGGAGGAGGGGGAGCAACACCAACCAAACAGCCCAAACAACGGAAAGAGGGGGGTTGGAAAGGAAGGAAACTGGATAGGTGAATGCCACAGAGCATCGCCACCAGACTAAGCTATAATTGGCGAGGCCATATTCTGTATTTTCAGATGTTTATATCTTATTTTACAACTCCTTGTAGCAGCGAATCTCACTCTCATTTTACTGCTGAACAATCCCAGCTGTCCAATGAATGGAGTTGCTTTCTGCCTCGTTGGAATCCCACCCTTCCCAGAGAACGAAGTAAGTGATCGACCCCACTGTGTTGTCATCGATGTATCCTCGTCTCCTGCGTTTTCTCTTCAAGGTTTACCTCTAGAAGCTCTTGCATGGGGCTGTCGGGTTCGTCAGAGAGCATGATTTCGTAAGAGGATTAGTTCACGTCGCTACTGTGTACACACAGACATATGATACAGAAAACCCCGTCATTTAAACGAGTCCTTTTGCAACTTTGTCCACACCCCAACATTTGAGTGTGTTTTCCGCTGGTTTTGATTGTTTATTTTTGCCAGAACGCCGTGATCAGTGTTCGAGAGACAATTTAAAACGGATCCCTTGCGAATTGCGATTTGAAAGCCACACTGACGCTTGGACGTTAGAATGTAATTTTGTCTGACTATTGAGTGGAGCTGTCATACTCGGGACGGGACGTCCGGCACAGGGATTGAACTCAGGTCATTATACAACGATACCCGCCGTACCCAGATAACGGTTTTAATTGGCAATTTAATCAAGCCTTTTTATTAGAAGTTTCTCGGTTTGTTGCAGTTTGTTTCCATTTCAAGTAGTCGACGGGATTGGTTAATAAAAGTCACTCACAAACGCGTTAAACATAATTATTGAGCTTTAATCTTATGACTCTCTTCCCTTGTCTTTCCGGTTAGTTTTCCTGCAAATCTTTCCCTATCTACTTTGGGTATTCAAGGACACGTGTCCCCTCTCCTAAATGTTACTGTAGCCACTTGATAAAGCCAGACAAAGCTCTGTAGAATGTAACGGTTTCTAGATATATGGTTACTTTGAACTACAACATAGTATCCCTGCAATGGTCGACTGAACACATTGAATTAGAGACTCGCCTTCTAAATGACTTTTTATGACCACAGACACAAACTGTTTGCCAATGTTTGGGTTAGGGTTAGGGCTTTGACACTGTCTGGCGCCTCTCTGTCTCTCTCTGTGTGTGTGTGTGTGTGGTGTCTATCTCATGTGTTTGTGACACAGTGTTTCACAACATCACCTGCGTCTTATCAACTTCTGCTTACAAACGTGGCATCTCCTTATTCCCTACGTCTCCCTACTTTTCTGTGCCATAGGCGACTACTTGCTTCTCCTGCAAAGTTAATTTTCCCTAATCCGTTTTCCTCAAAACAAGACAATTATTTTGTTAGCGAGACTAGTTTGATTACATTGGGACAAAGATGGATGAAAAATAAGGAAATAAAAGGTTAAATGAATAAGCGTCTTGTGAACACCATGATGTTCTAACCCCCCCCCGTATCAGCAGTGATGATGTCCTCCATTTAAAGGTCCTAACAGTCAGCGCATGACCCTGGTCACAGCCTCCAGACCCAACTTCAGACCTGAGCCCTGCCCTGCCCCCACCCTCAACTCAGACCTCATCCCATCTCTAACCCTGACACTAGTGTCAACCCCAGTCCCCATCCTGAAGTACTCCCTGAAGAGGGAGATTGAGATGCCATTTTGTTTTTAGAGACTCTTCTGAAAACCAACAAGGATCCTGTTACCACAGAGCTTGGTGTCTGCCTGGGTCTAAGGAGGGGAGAAGTGGCCCTGCGTGCTTCCCCTCTCCTCCCCCTCCCCTGGTCAGGCAGCCTGGCCTGATTGAACACTGATTCAATTAAGAGCAAACCGGCCAGCAGAAAGAGAGAAAACAGGGAGAGGGAGGACATCTAATATTACATTTGTTTTCGGTAGCCGTTTGAATGAGAAAATATAGGCCACAGTCTGAGGAGTCTGTTGTCAGTTGGCTAAGTGTGGAGTCTGATGGGAGCCTGTTGTCAGTTGGCTCAGTGTGGAGTCTGATGGGAGTCTGTTGTCAGTTGGCTCAGCGTGGAGTCTGATGGGAGTCTGTTGTCAGTTGGCTCAGTGTGGAGTCTGATGGGAGTCTGTTGTCAGTTGGCTCAGCGTGGAGTCTGATGGGAGTCTGTTGTCAGTTGGCTCAGCGTGGAGTCTGATGGGAGTCTGTTGTCAGTTGGCTCAGCGTGGAGTCTGATGGGAGTCTGTTGTCAGTTGGCTCAGCGTGGAGTCTGATGGGAGTCTGTTGTCAGTTGGCTCAGCGTGGAGTCTGATGGGAGTCTGTTGTCAGTTGGCTCAGCGTGGAGTCTGATGGGAGTCTGTTGTCAGTTGGCTCAGTGTGGAGTCTGATGGGAGTCTGTTGTCAGTTGGCTCAGTGTGGAGTCTGATGGGAGTCTGTTGTCAGTTGGCTCAGTGTGGAGTCTGATGGGAGTCTGTTGTCAGTTGGCTCAGTGTGGAGTCTGATGGGAGTGGCAGTTGGAGGAGGACCGTTTTAACGTCCAGGGGGGACTGCATGTTGTTTGCAGGGCTGGAGGGTTGGGTGTTGCATCACTGCTGTAGCTGTAATCAATAGGGATGACTGTACAGTACAGGGGGGATGGATGGCTGGGTGGGGCGGAGGCAGGCCCAGTAAGACCCAGAGCGTGTTGCGTCATGTGATGCATACATTTTATCGATAGGAAATATGAGAGTTCTGAAAATCATCTCTGCTGCTAAGCCAATCAATGATGCAGCCCCCCTTGTGTTACAGGAGCATGTGGTTCCCATTGGGTTCTGTGCATGTCAATCATGCATATGCTTTCTTCCTTTCTTATATGTATCTGAGGAAGACTTTCCATTATGGTGTGTGTACGCTCACTATTTGATAACCATCGACGTAACGATCTTTTAACCACTATGTTCTAACTGTTTATTAAAGATGTATAAAGTAAAGTGTTACTGAAGTATCTGTAAAAAATCTTCTTTAAAAGCCCCTCTCTCTTTTGCACACGGGTAGAGCATCAAACTACGGTGCTCAAATGGGCCTGCCGATTCAGCTGATCCTAGATCAGTCAGGTCCCAGACCTCAGACCCCAGAGGCATGCGATTCAGCTGATCCTAGATCAGTCGCGTGAGTCAGGTCCCAGACCCAAGACGCATGCCGTTTCAGCCTTTCCGGGATCATTTCCTGGCCAGGGCAGTTTCTCAGGATCAAAAGTGTTGTGCGTGAGGCTGCAGAGGAAAAACCACTGTCCTGCGTGATTCTTAGCAGATGCCTTCACCACCTAGGAAAATGTTACATCAAGACAAAGCATATCCCTACAGGTTGTAGACATTATGTATTGCTTATGAATGCAGGGTAAGGGTTATGTATGTGTTCTTGTGGGTACCATTCAAAAGGTCCAGTTAAATCCAACCCAGGAAATATGTATTTTAAGTAAATCCTATTTGTTGTCATGTTTCCAGTGTGTCCATCTGTGTTGAAGTGACTGCATGGGAGAGAGGGAAGTGGGTAGAATTTCCCATGGGCAGAGAGAGTACTGAACCACAGGTGCACACGGTGTATTAAAACTATACACTCACTCTAGCATGTGTACATCCACACACAGACTCCTAGTCGTTCCTTCGGCACATTC
Organism: Oncorhynchus nerka; assembly: GCF_034236695.1. Classification (NCBI taxonomy): domain Eukaryota; kingdom Metazoa; phylum Chordata; class Actinopteri; order Salmoniformes; family Salmonidae; genus Oncorhynchus; species Oncorhynchus nerka. Next base: position 9,920,186 of record NC_088421.1, on the reverse strand, counting down.
TCCAAAACACAGATGTATGTGTACTGCTGCAGGCCTAGGCTGTGTGGTAGGTATTGCTTCTACGCCTGATGTGGTGACAGTGATAGGGGGGAACCTGAATTGAAGAGCATGGGAGAGAGAGATGCTGTTGTTTTGAATGCTTCACTAGCGTCTAGCTACGTCTTTTACGCTATCTATGGCTAAAATGTCGCTAAGCATTCTTATCACAGGTCTCATGCCACGCAGCTGAAGTCTGAAGTTAGAAATGAGATCCACTCCACGTTTCGATGTGGCGATCCAGTCCAGGCATCCGTGCAACTTTCACTTTTGCGTGTCTGTTGTCGTCCAGCACGTCTGTCTGTTGTCGTCCAGTACGCCTGTCTGTTGTCGTCCAGGACTCCGGTCTGTTGTCGTCCAGGACGTCTGACTGTTGTCGTCCAGGACGTCTGACTGTTGTCGTCCAGGACGTCTGACTGTTGTTGTTCAGGACGTCTGACTGTTGTCGTTCAGGACGTCTGACTGTTGTCGTCCAGGACGTCCGACTGTTGTCGTCCAGGACGTCCGACTGTTGCCGTCCAGGACGTCCGACTGTTGCCGTCCAGGACGTCCGACTGTTGCCGTCCAGGACGTCCGACTGTTGCCGTCCGACTGATGCCGTCCAGGACGTCTGACTGTTGCCGTCCAGGACGTCTGACTGTTGCCGTCCGACTGTTGCCGTCCAGGACGTCTGACTGTTGCCGTCCAGGACGTCTGACTGTTGTCGTCCAGGACTCTGGTCTGTTGTCGTCCAGGACGTCTGACTGTTGTCGTCCAGGACGTCTGACTGTTGTCGTCCAGGACTCTGGTCTGTTGTCGTCCAGGACGTCTGACTGTTGTTGTCCAGGACGTCTGACTGTTGTCGTCCAGGACTCTGGTCTGACTGTTGTCGTCCAGGACTCTGGTCTGACTGTTGTCGTCCAGTACGCCTGTCTGTTGTCGTCCAGGACTCCGGTCTGTTGTCGTCCAGGACGTCTGACTGTTGTCGTCCAGGACGTCTGACTGTTGTCGTCCAGGACGTCTGACTGTTGTCGTTCAGGACGTCTGACTGTTGTCGTTCAGGACGTCCGACTGTTGTCGTCCAGGACGTCCGACTGTTGTCGTCCAGGACGTCCGACTGTTGCCGTCCAGGACGTCCGACTGTTGCCGTCCAGGACGTCCGACTGTTGCCGTCCAGGACGTCCGACTGTTGCCGTCCGACTGATGCCGTCCAGGACGTCTGACTGTTGCCGTCCAGGACGTCTGACTGTTGCCGTCCAGGACGTCTGACTGTTGTCGTCCAGGACTCTGGTCTGTTGTCGTCCAGGACGTCTGACTGTTGTCGTCCAGGACGTCTGACTGTTGTCGTCCAGGACTCTGGTCTGTTGTCGTCCAGGACGTCTGACTGTTGTTGTCCAGGACGTCTGACTGTTGTCGTCCAGGACTCTGGTCTGACTGTTGTCGTCCAGGACTCTGGTCTGACTGTTGTCGTCCAGGACTCCGGTCTGACTCTTGTCGTCCAGGACTCCGGTCTGACTGTTGTCGTCCAGGACTCTGGTCTGTTGTCATCCAGGACGTCTGACTGTTGTCGTCCAGGACGTCTGACTGTTGTCGTCCAGGACTCCGGTCTGACTGTTGTCGTCCAGGACTCCGGTCTGACTGTTGTCGTCCAGGACTCCGGTCTGACTGTTGTCGTCCAGGACTCCGGTCTGACTCTTGTCGTCCAGGACTCCGGTCTGACTCTTGTCGTCCAGGACTCCGGTCTGACTCTTGTCGTCCAGGACTCCGGTCTGACTCTTGTCGTCCAGGACTCCGGTCTGACTCTTGTCGTCCAGGACTCCGGTCTGACTCTTGTCGTCCAGGACTCCGGTCTGACTCTTGTCGTCCAGGACTCCGGTCTGACTCTTGTCGTCCAGGACTCCGGTCTGACTCTTGTCGTCCAGGACTCCGGTCTGACTCTTGTCGTCCAGGACGTCCGACTCTTGTCGTCCAGGACGTCCGACTGTTGTCGTCCAGGACGTCCGACTGTTGTCGTCCAGGACTCCGGTCTGACTCTTGTCGTCCAGGACTCCGGTCTGACTCTTGTCGTCCAGGACTCCGGTCTGACTCTTGTCGTCCAGGACTCCGGTCTGACTCTTGTCGTCCAGGACTCCGGTCTGACTCTTGTCGCCCAGGACTCCGGTCTGACTCTTGTCGCCCAGGACTCCGGTCTGTTGTCGTCCAGGACGTCTGACTGTTGTCGTCCAGGACGTCTGACTGTTGTCGTCCAGGACGTCTGACTGTTGTCGTCCAGGACGTCTGACTGTTGTCGTCCAGGACTTCGGTCTGTTGTCGTCCAGGACGTCTGACTGTTGTCGTCCAGGACGTCTGACTGTTGTCGTCCAGAACTCCGGTCTGTTGTCGTCCAGGACTCCGGTCTGTTGTCATCCAGTACATCTCAATCTGCAAATCTAGAATGAGAGAAGTCATCATTATTGAGTTAGGTTGATGTTTATTGTCATGAATGTTGACCTGGAGGCAGAACTGAGCGATTTCCCCTTAGACGGGCACCTCAAAATTGGCTATTTTGTAAAAATGTATTAAAACATAAATGTAGCTTTTTGGTCTTAATTTAGTGTTCGGAATTATGGTTAGCAGTGTGGTTAAAGTTAAGGTTCGGTTTAATATCAGATTTTATGACTTTGCGACTGTGCTAGCTAGTGACCACTCTGCAGAGCTGCCTCCAAAACAAGATTTCAAGCTGAAAATAGATAACCTGCTATCGTTGACCTTGTTTTCCATGGCAACGAGGGGTGTGGCACCTTTTAATGCAGCTATGCAGCGCAGCTCAGACTGGCATACTGTACTCCCACTGCTAATGGTTGTGTATAGATTCTCTCTCTCTCACACACACACACTCTTCCCGTAAGGAGCACTTTCAAGGAAACCCTCTGGGAGAAATGGGGGTCCTGTTATCTTAGCTGTCCTTAATGATTGCCTGCCCAAAATAGTGACGGTTCCACAGTGGATTCTCCTACCCCTATGCTGGGTGGAGGGCCAGATAAGTTGGGCAGCAAGGGACAGAACCTATGTCTCTATTTTATGTGGCATCTGACGGTCAGGCGTGTAGTGGTTTAGTGGCAAAACAAAGGCTCTCTCTCAGTAGCGGAGCAGGGCTAATTTGACAGTCTGGCCTTTCAGTGTCCCTTTGTGTATGTGTGTGTGTGTGTGTGTGATCTTCTTATACAAGAAAACATGTGAGTGTGTCTCTCTGACTGTTGTTGTGGAGGGCTCTCAAATAAGGAATTGGGGCCTGGTCACGTCTTGTTCTGCGATGCAGCCTTGACTCTGTCTGACTAGATAACGGTCTATCTGTTTGAGGGGGCGGAGCCCACACAGGGTTCAGAGGTTAGAGTCCCCTCGTCACACACTTGGCCCCCAATAAAGAGAGGGTAAGGAGGCAGGAGGAGACCCCTGTCACTGGGTCCAGCAGAGGCCAGGGGGTTAAGTAAGGGAGGCCTTTGAGTACCCCTCCCCCCAGTCAGATTATGTATACAGATGTTTTGGGTGTGTCCATATGCATATTCACATCCATGATATATGAATCAAAAAATGTCCAGATTTTGTTTGGTGGTGCAAATGTGATAACAGAATACTGTTCCGGCGCCGACAGAGATGGCCGCCTCGCTTCGCGTTCCTAGGAAACTATGCAGTTTTTTGTTTTTTTACGTGTTATTTCTTACATTAGTACCCCAGGTCATCTTAGGTTTCATTACATACAGTCGAGAAGAACTACTGAATATAAGATCAGCGTCAACTCACCATCAGTACGACCAAGAATATGTTTTCCGCGACGCGATCCTGTGTTCTGCCTTACAAACAGGACAACGGAATGGATCGCATGCAGCGACCCAAGAAAACGACTCCGAAAAAGAGGGAAACGTAGCGGACTCCGGACAAGGGCACATCGCGCACCACTCCCCAGCATTCTTCTTGCCAATGTCCAGTCTCTTGACAACAAGGTTGATGAAATCCGAGCAAGGGTAGCATTCCAGAGGGACATCAGAGACTGCAATGTTCTCTGCTTCACGGAAACATGGCTTACTGGGAAGACGCTATCCGATGCGGTGCAGCCAACGGGTTTCTCCACGCATCGCGCCGACAGAAACAAACATCTTTCTGGTAAGAAGAGCGGCGGGGGCGTATGCCTCATGACTAACGAGACATGGTGTGATGAAGGAAACATACAGGAACTCAAATCCTTCTGTTCACCTGATTTAGAATTCCTCACAATCAAATGTAGACCGCATTATCTTCCAAGAGAATTCTCTTCGATTATAATCACAGCCGTATATATCCCCCCCCAAGCAGACACATCGATGGCTCTGAACAAACTTTATTTAACTCTTTGCAAACTGGAAACCATTTATCCGGAGGCTGCATTCATTGTAGCTGGGGATTTTAACAAAGCTAATCTGAAAACAAGACTCCCTAAATTTTATCAGCATATCGATTGCGCAACCAGGGGTGGTAAAACCTTGGATCATTGTTACTCTAACTTCCGCGACGCATATAAGGCCCTGCCCCGCCCCCCTTTCGGAAAAGCTGACCACGACTCCATTTTGTTGATCCCTGCCTACAGGCAGAAACTTAAACAAGAGGCTCCCACGCTGAGGTCTGTTCAACGCTGGTCAGACCAAGCTGACTCCACACTCCAAGACTGCTTCCATCACGTGGACTGGGACATGTTTCGTATTGCGTCAGATGGAAATATTGACGAATACGCTGATTCGGTGTGCGAGTTCATTAGAACGTGCGTCGAAGATGTCGTTCCCATAGCAACGATAAAAACATTCCCAAACCAGAAACCGTGGATTGATGGCAGCATTCGCGTGAAACTGAAAGCGCGAACCACTGCTTTTAATCAGGGCAAGGTGTCTGGTAACATGTCCGAATATAAACAATGCAGCTATTCCCTCCGCAAGGCTATTAAACAAGCTAAGCGTCAGTACAGAGACAAAGTGGAACCTCAATTCAATGGCTCAGACACAAGAGGCATGTGGCAGGGTCTACAGTCAATCACGGACTACAAGAAGAAACCCAGCCCAGTCACGGACCAGGATGTCTTGCTCCCAGGCAGACTAAATAACTTTTTGCCCGCTTTGAGGACAATACAGTGCCACTGACACGGCCTGCAACGAAAACATGCGGTCTCTCCTTCACTGCAGCCGAGGTGAGTAAGACATTTAAACGTGTTAACCCTCGCAAGGCTGCAGGCCCAGACGGCATCCCCAGCCGCGCCCTCAGAGCATGCGCAGACCAGCTGGCCGGTGTGTCTACGGACATATTCAATCAATCCCTATACCAGTCTGCTGTTCCCACATGCTTCAAGAGGGCCACCATTGTTCCTGTTCCCAAGAAAGCTAAGGTAACTGAGCTAAACGACTACCGCCCCGTAGCACTCACTTCCGTCATCATGAAGTGCTTTGAGAGACTAGTCAAGGACCATATCACCTCCACCCTACCTGACACCCTAGACCCACTCCAATTTGCTTACCGCCCAAATAGGTCCACAGACGATGCAATCTCAACCACACTGCACACTGCCCTAACCCACCTGGACAAGAGGAATACCTATGTGAGAATGCTGTTCATCGACTACAGCTCGGCATTCAACACCATAGTACCCTCCAAGCTCGTCATCAAGCTCGAGACCCTGGGTCTCGACCCCGCCCTGTGCAACTGGGTACTGGACTTCCTGACGGGCCGCCCCCAGGTGGTGAGGGTAGGCAACAACATCTCCTCCCCGCTGATCCTCAACACGGGGCCCCACAAGGGTGCGTTCTGAGCCCTCTCCTGTACTCCCTGTTCACCCACGACTGCGTGGCCACGCACGCCTCCAACTCAATCATCAAGTTTGCGGACGACACAACAGTGGTAGGCTTGATTACCAACAAAGACGAGACGGCCTACAGGGAGGAGGTGAGGGCCCTCGGAGTGTGGTGTCAGGAAAATAACCTCACACTCAACGTCAACAAAACTAAGGAGATGATTGTGGACTTCAGGAAACAGCAGAGGGAACACCCCCCTATCCACATCGATGGAACAGTAGTGGAGAGGGTAGCAAGTTTTAAGTTCCTCGGCATACACATCACAGACAAACTGAATTGGTCCACTCACACAGACAGCATCGTGAAGAAGGGGCAGCAGCGCCTCTTCAACCTCAGGAGGCTGAAGAAATTCGGCTTGTCACCAAAAGCACTCACAAACTTCTACAGATGCACAATCGAGAGCATCCTGGCGGGCTGTATCACCGCCTGGTACGGCAACTGCTCCGCCCTCAACCGTAAGGCTCTCCAGAGGGTAGTGAGGTCTGCACAACGCATCACCGGGGGCAAACTACCTGCCCTCCAGGACACCTACACCACCCGATGTTACAGGAAGGCCATAAAGATCATCAAGGACATCAACCACCCGAACCACTGCCTGTTCACCCCGCTATCATCCAGAAGGCGAGGTCAGTACAGGTGCATCAAAGCTGGGACTGAGAGACTGAAAAACAGCTTCTATCTCAAGGCTATCAGACTGTTAAACAGCCACCATTGAGTGGCTGCTGCCAACACACTGTCATTGACACTGACCCAACTCCAGCCACTTTAATAATGGGAATTGATGGGAAATGATGTAAATATATCACTAGCCACTTTAAACAATGCTACCTTATATAATGTTACTTACCCTACATTATTCATCTCATATGCATACGTATATACTGTACTCTACATCATCGACTGCATCCTTATGTAATACATGTATCACTAGCCACTTTAACTATGCCACTTTGTTTACTTTGTCTACATACTCATCTCATATGTATATACTGTACTCGATACCATCTACTGTTTGCTGCTCTGTACCATCACTCACTCATATATCCTTATGTACATATTCTTTATCTTCTTACACTGTGTATAAGACAGTAGTTTTAGAATTGTTAGATTACTTGTTGGTTATCACTGCATTGTCGGAACTAGAAGCACAAGCATTTCGCTACACTCGCATTAACATCTGCTAACCATGTGTATGTGACAAATAAAATTTGATTTGATTTGAGTGAGATGAGAGCGAGACCGTTGTGTATTTGTTGTTTTAATTATGTGTATACGATGGGTATATACTCCAGGAATTCATATATATGTGTGTGTGTGTGTGGCTGAGTGGTGCTCTGTCTCCATGCTCCTGTCAGATGTGGGAGCACATTGCCTACTCATCCTTTTGTGAACAGCAGGGTATTCTCAGGAATGTGTGGAACACAAACAGGGAGAGAAGAACAGAGGGAGGGAGGAGAGGGAGACTTGGTGAGTCAGAGAGAGAGAGAATGATAGGTGAGTGACAGACCGATTCATCTCAACAAATTGAGAAGGAAAATGAGAGCTGCAGCACCTCTATTACCCAGTAGCATAGCATGCACCTTACCACCTCTTTCCCTGCTACACCTACTGGAAATAAAACACACACATGGCTCAAAGTGTGGTGGGTCCTGTAATGCCTTAGTTGGTAGAGCGTTGCGCTTGCAACACCAGCATTGTGGGTTCGGTTTTCCCGGGGCCAACCATACGGAAAACTCTTAAGTTTCTGCTAAATGGCATATATTCTATAATGTCGTGACCCAAAGGTCTTGTTAGTCCCACTTTTTCAGTGACCAGAAACAACCCTCCCAGTGTGTCTGTCAGGTAGAAGACCTTTCGGTAGTAGTTTTCTAAATGGGAAGTTTGTGTACCACAGGGATCAGGGAGGATCCTCCTGGATGAAGTGTGAGCAGCAGGCAGTGAATTACTCTCTGTCCGTGGGACTGATTTCCTCACGGCTAGTGGACTCACTGACCCCAATCAGCATTTCATCCATTGGTCAGGCTCACACACACACACACACACACACACACACACACACACAGCACTGCTGCAGGACATACTTACATACTGTGTGTGTGCAAACACAGAACATGCTCATACACTTTCTCTCTGTCTCTCTTTCAATTCAATTCAAGGGGCTTTATTGGCATGGGAAACATCTGTAAACGTTGCCAAAGCAAGTGAAGTAGATAATATACAAAAGTGAAATAAACAATGAGGCAGGCAGGCTGATGAGGTGATAAGGAGGCTGGGCAGAGATGGCGTGCTGGGCTGGTTGCCTGGTTGCCTCCCTTCTCTCGCTCTCTTTACTCTCCTCTCGCTCTCTTCTCTCTCCTCTTTCTCTCCTTTCTCTCTCTCCTCTCTCCTCTCTCTCTCTCTCTTTTCTCCCTCCTCTCTCTCTCTCCCTCTCTCTCTCTCTCTTTTCTCCCTCCTCTCTCTCTCTCCCTCTCCTCTCTCTCTCTCTTTTCTCCTTCCTCTCTCTCCCTCTCCTCTCTCTCTCTCTTTTCTCCCTCCTCTCTCTCCCTCTCCTCTCTCTCTCTCTTTTCTCCCTCCTCTCTCTCCCTCTCCTCTTTCTCTCACTCTCTATTATCTCTCTTCTCTCTTCCCTCTCTCTCCTCTCTTCTCTCTTCCCTCTCTCTTCTCTCTTCCCTCTCTCTCTTCTCTCTCTCTCGTCTCTCTCGTCTCTCTCTCTCTCTCCTCTCGCTCTTCTCTCTCTTTTTTCTCTCTCTCTCTCCTCTCCTCTCGCTCTCTTCTCTCTCCTCTCTCTCTCTCTCTCTCTGTCTCTCTCTTTCTCTGTGATTGGACTTACAGAGCCACACTCAAACCGTCGACTTTGATCTCCTCTGTACTGCCTTATTTGGTCATCTCTAAATGCCCACATTTTTCAACTTGATGTCCGTGTTTGTGTAGCCCTGGCAAGTCTCTTCTAAAGGGCTCAGTTGTCACAGTCTAAATGGTGTTTTAGGTGGATGTTGTCGACTGTATTCCATCTTTCTCATCTATTCTCAGTGTTGAGATGTAACTTAGCTTGAATTTTGGAGAATTTTGGTAGACAGAGCTCTTCTAAAACAGACTGAATGCTATGCATCGGACTCTCTCTCTAAGCAAGCTGGTCTTGGGGCTCTGTTCACAAACACAAACAGACCCCACAGAACCCCAGGACAGCAACACAATTACACCCAACCAAATCATGATAAAACAAAAAGATAATTACTTGACACATTGCAAACTATGCTATTTGGCCCTAAACAGAGAGTACACAGTGGCAGAATACCTGACCACTGTGACTGACCCAAACTTAAGGAAAGCTTTGACTATGCACAGACTCAGTGAGCATAGCCTTGCTATTGAGAAAGGCCGCCGTAGACAGACATGGCTCTCGAGAAGGCAGGCTATGTGCACACTGCCCACAAAATGAGGTGGAAACTGAGCTGCACTTCCTAACCTCCTGCCCAATAGATGAACATATTAGAGAGTAGAGGTCGACCGATTAAGATTTTTCAACACCGATACCGATTATTGGAGGACCAAAAAAAAGCCGCTGCCGATTAATCGGCCAATTAAAAAAAAAATGTATTTGTAATAATGTCAATTACAACAATACTGAATGAACACTTATTAAATTAAAATATAATACATCAATCAAATCAATTTAACCTCAAATAAATAATGAAACATGTTCAATTTGGTTTAAATAATGCAAAAACAAAGTGTTGGAGAAGAAAGTAAAAGTGCAGTATGTGCCATGTAAGAAAGCTAACGTTTAAGTTCCTTGCTCAGAACATGAGAACATATGAAAGCTGGTGGTTCCTTTTAACATGAGTCTTCAATATTCCCAGGTAAGAAGTTTTAGGTTGTAGTTATTATAGGAATTATAGGACTATTTCCCTCTATACCATTTGTATATCATTAACCTTTGACTATTGGATGTTCTTATAGGCACTTCAGTATTGCCAGTGTAACAGTATAGCTTCCGTCCCTCTTCTCGCTCCTCCCTGGGCTCGAACCAGCAACACAACGACAACAGCCACCATCGAAGCAGCGTTACCCATGCAGAGCAAGGGAAACAAACACCCCAAGGCTCAGAGCGAGTGACGTTTGAAACGCTATTAGCGTGCGCTAACTAGCTAGCCATTTTACTTCGGTTACACCAGCCTCATCTAGGGAGTTGATAGGCTTGAAGTCATAAACAGCGCAATGCTTGACGCACAACGAAGAGCTGCTGGCAAAACACACGAAAGTGCTGTTTGAATTCATGTTTACGCGCCTGATTCTGCCTACCACCGATCAGTCAGATACTTAGATAATTGTATGCTTGCATGCTCAGTCAGATAATATGCAATGCAGGACACGCTAGATAATATCTAGTAATATCATCAACCATGTGTAGTTAACTAGTGATTATGATTGATTGTTTTTTATAAGATAAGTTTAATGCTAGCTAGCAACTTACCTTGGCTTACTGCATTTGCGTAACAGGCAGTCTCCTTGTGGAGTGCAACGAGAGAGGCAGGTCATTATTGCATTGGACTAGTTAACTGTAAGGTTGCAAGATTGGATCCCCCGAGCTGACAAGGTGAAAATCGGTCGTTCTGCCCCTGAACGAGACAGTTAACCCACCGTTCCTAGGCCGTCATTGAAAATAAGAATGTGTTCTTAACTGACTTGCCTAGTTAAATAAAGGTATAATATATATATATAAAATCGGCGCCCAAAAATACAGATTTCCGATTGTTATGAAAACTTTAAATCGGCCTTAATTGATCAGCCATTCCGATTAATCGGTCGACCTCTATTAGAGAGACATATTTCCCCCAGATTACACAGACCACAGATAAAGTCCCATATCTACTGGGTGAAATACCACAGTGTGCCATCACAGCAGCAAGATTTGTGACCTGTTGCCACAAGAAAAGGGCAACCAGTGAAGAACAAACACCATTGTAAATACAACCCATATTTATGTTTATTTATTTGAACTATTTGCACATTGTTACAACACTGTATATAGCCATAATAAAACATTTTAAATGTCTTTATTCTTTTGGTGTAATGTCAACTGTTAATTCTGCTTTGTTTATTTCACTTTAGTTTATTATCTATTTCACTTGCTTTTGCAATGTAAACATATGTTTCCCATGCCAATAAAGCCCCTTGAATTGAATTGAATTGAATTGACTTGAGAGTGTCTTGTATCTGACCTTTGTCTGCTGTGTAGAACATAGAGACTCTCACGGTCTGGAGTGGCAACTGCTCGAGGCACCCGTCTCTCTGAGTCTATGCCAGCCTCTATCTTCTACCCACAGCTAAGCTCTTCTCTGGCATGCAGGAAAGGCCACTAACACACAGTGACAGAGGCTAAAGACACAGAATGGCCATCAGGCCTGGCATATGTATCTCATCAAATTACAAATGGAAATATAAGGCAGAGCCTGTGGCATATAGAACCAGCAGGGGGGGTGTGTACTGGTCTAGAACACGCACGCACACACGCATGCACGGCTGGCTGGGCTGTACAGCGTTCCTTCTATCAACAGGAAGGAGTGTGCAGCTCTACTGAAGATGAGACGATAGTGAGGACGAGGAGAGCTTATCCTGCCATTTTTCAAAACATACTCAGGGAGAAGGACCTATCTGGGTGTCATCTCTGTGCCAGTGGAGGATAGGGCATGGCTGGATCAGACGCTGGATCAGGGGGGCGGAGCCCCGAAACCTCTGTGTCATCTCTGCATCGCCTTATCCCAGTGTACAGTGTGGATAGTGGGAGCAGCAGCAGCTCAAGTCCAGACTAGCACAGCGTAGCACGACCACGTTCCTCTTAGTTCTGGTTGCCCTGGTCTCTGCTTTCTTCTCCCTTGGTCTGCTGTGGGGTCTCTTGTGAACGACAATGAAACTCCAGCTCTGAGTTTTGGCAGATATGTTGACGGGTCACTTAATTAGAGAGCGAGGGAACAGAATGTTGAATGGGGGAAAAGCCTTGTGAAGAGAAAAGGGCAGCGAGTTGTTCGAGTTTAGTGGTGTGTTCTGTTCATTGGCTGGGTGCTGTGCTGTTGTTGCTGTCCCACACTCCCTAGGATGTTGTCCTCCACTCCAGCAGAGAGAGAGTTCACTGACTCTTAAGTGCTGATAGAGAGAATGTGTGGACTGGAGCAGTGAATGAAAAACAGAACTGGGAGAGATGGGAGGATTGGATATGGTAGAAAGAGACTGGGAGAGATGGGAGGATTGGATATGGTAGAAAGAGACTGGGAGAGATGGGAGGATTGGATATGGTAGAAAGAGACTGGGAGAGATGGGAGGATTGGGTATGGTAGAAAGAGACTGGGAGAGATGGGAGGATTGGATATGGTAGAAAGAGACTGGGAGAGATGGGAGGATTGGGTATGGTAGAAAGAGACTGGGAGAGATGGGAGGATTGGATATGGTAGAAAGAGACTGGGAGAGATGGGAGGATTGGATATGGTAGAAAGAGACTGGGAGAGATGGGAGGATTGGATATGGTAGAAAGAGACTGGGAGAGATGGGAGGATTGGATATGGTAGAAAGAGACTGGGAGAGATGGGAGGATTGGATATGGTAGAAAGAGACTGGGAGAGATGGGAGGATTGGATATGGTAGAAAGAGACTGGGAGAGATGGGAGGATTGGATATGGTAGAAAGAGACTGGGAGAAATGGGAGGATTGGATATGGTAGAAAGAGACTGGGAGAGATGGGAGGATTGGATATGGTAGAAAGAGACTGGGAGAGATGGGAGGATTGGATATGGTAGAAAGAGACTGGGAGAGATGGGAGGATTGGATATGGTAGAAAGAGACTGGGAGAGATGGGAGGATTGGGTATGGTAGAAAGAGACTGAGAGAGATACAGTTGAAGTCGGAAGTTTACATACACTTAGGTTGGAGTCATTAAAACTCGTTTTTCAACCACTCCACAAATTTCTTGTCCTAACCGACTTACAGAAACTATAGTTTGTTAACACCTACTTTGTGCATGACACAAGTAATTTTTCCAACAATTGTTTACAGACAGATTATTTCACTTGTAATTCACTGTATCACAATTCCAGTGGGTCAGAAGTTTACATACACTAAGTTGACTGTGCCTTTAAACAGCTTGGAAAATTCCAGAAAATGATATGGCTTTAGAAGCTTCTGATAGACTAATTGACATCATTTGAGTCAATTGGAGGTGTACCTGTGGATGTATTTCAAGGCCTTCCTTCAAACTCAGTGCCTCTTTGCTTGACATCATGGGGAAATCAAAAGAAATCAGCCAAGACCACAAGTCTGGTTCATCCTTGGGAGCATTTTCAAATGCCTGCAGGTAATACGTTCATCTGTACAAACAATAAGTATAAGTATAAACACCACGGGACCACGCAGCCATCATACCGCTCAGGAAGGAGACGTGTTTTGTCTCCTAGAGATGAAAAGTGCAAATCAATCCCAGAACAACAGCAAAGGACCTTGTGAAGATGCTTGGGGGAAACCGGTACAAAAGTATCTATATCCACAGTAAAAAGAGTCCTATATCGACATAACCTGAAAGGCCGCTCCGCAAGGAAGAAGCCACTGCTCCAAAACCGCCATAAAAAAAGCCAGACTACGGTTTGCAACTGCACATGGGGACAAAGATCGTACTTTTGGGGGGAAATGTCTATTGTTCTCAAGAAACAAAAATAGAACTGTTTGCCCATAGTGACCATCGTTATGTTTGGAGGAAAAGGGGGGGTCTTGCAAGCCGAAGAACACCATCCCAACCGTGAAGAATGGGGGTGCTTTGCTGCAGGAGGGACTTGTGCACTTCACAAAATAGATGGCGTCATGAGGGAGGAAAATTATGTGGATATATTGAAGCAACATCAAGACATCAGTCAGGAATTTAAAGCTTGGTTGAAAATGGGTCTTCAAAATGGACATTGACCCCAATCATACTTCCAAAGGTGGCAAAATGGCTTATGGACAACAAAGTCAAGGTATTGGAGTGGCCATAACAAAGCCCTGACCTCAATCCTATAGAACATTTTTGGGCAGAACCGAAAAAGCGTGTGCGAGCAAGGAGGCCTACAAACCTGACTCAGTTACACCAGCTCTGTAAGAAGAATGGGCCAAAATTCACAAAACTTCTTGTTGGAAGCTTGTGGAATGCTACTCAAAACGTTTAACAAAAAGTTAAACAATTTAAAGGCAATGCTACCAAATACTATTTGAGTGTATGTAAACGTCTGACCCACTGGGAATATGATGAAAGAAATTAAAGCTGAAATAAATAATTCTCTCTGATATTCTTAAAATAAAGTGGTGATCCTAACTGACCCAAGACAGAGAATTTTTACTAGGATTAAATGTCAGGAATTGTGAAAAACTGAGTTTAAATGTATTTTGCTAGAGTGTATATAAACTTCAACTGTATATGTTAATGAGAGAGTGAGAGAAAGGAGAGTGAGAGGTAACAAATGTGAACATAGGCCTTTTTCCCACCTAGAAACAGTGCTCACACTCACACTCTGTTCACGCTGTGTGTATGAGTGTGTGTGTTGGATATATGTCTTCCTGTGTGTACAGTAAGGACAATGAACTCTCCTCTCCTCCATCTTTCTCCTCCATCATTCTCCTCCAGTCTTTGTATCGTGGTAGGAATGTAAAAGCCATCTGACTTCAAATGGAAACTCCAGTGTGGTGTGATTGACCATCTAACTTGACTGTATTATTAACATTCAGACCCTGCCTGGCTCCGAGTATTATACACTCCATCCATCGGTGCGAGTCCTCCTCCATCTTGGCTCAATGCTGGCTCCATCACGCCCATGCCTTTGGCCCACTGCCCGGTGTGGCTCCGTGATGAGCCAGGCAGGTCCAGTTTCAGTCTCTGCCCATGCCCCGGAGGGAAACAGAAACGTCATCCCCGGTTCAAAGTGATAATTTTCATCTGTTAATTACATAGAGGCTCAGATCGGCTAAATATACTGAGGGGGGCACAGAGGCCTGCTAAAACCCTGGAGCTTCTGGAGCTACACTCCTGAAAACACACTGGAAAAAGGAGTGAGAGAGAGAAAGAAAGAAAGAAAGGGAGGGGAGGGGGTGGGGGGCTGTGATTGCAGCGGAGGCCAATCGTGATGCTCTGATTGCTCCCAGTGATTGTGGTTCGGGGGGGTGGGGGGAGTAGCTCTCTGCCAGATGTTGTCGTTCCTCTGTTTAAGTTACATGCTACATGGAATACACACAGGGAGATGGATGTTAATGTTGAGACATAATCAAGACGAGGTTCTGTACCTGACAAGACCCAGCCGCTGCCTCTCACAGCAACCTTCAGACAGACACTACTAGATGTAGACTAGTGGTGCAAAGGGTTCTGGAAGAGAATGACCTGTAGACTTATTGATGGGAGAGTGAGTTGGTAGATGTAATGTTATTGATGGTGGTGGGGTGGAGAATTGTCATTGTGCCTGTCACCGTTGCACACTCCCGAGATTGATGTCCTCCAGAGGTGTAGTAGCAAGAGGTGATGTGGATGGTGGTCAGGCGAGATGGGCACAGCGGTGATGGGCAGGGGTTTGCAACGTTGTCGACGGCGACCACAAGAAGAGCAGCTGCTGTACTCAAGTGGAATAACAAGAGAGAAACAGAACAAACAAAAAAAGACATGCTCAGAACATGGGTGTATTTTTAGAGCAGAATAATTTCACAGTTGAGTAAAAACAGGTCCATTTGGACACGCCCCGTCTCGTGCCTTTCCAGTTACCCCTTCATCTCTTAGATGCGATTGTCTCAGTGAACGTGAACAAACTCTCCTCATAAACAAACAGCTTCAAATGAGGAACCAGTAGGCTGAAGTGTATCACTCTCTCTCCACTTAGTGTGTGGTAGTTGTTGGGGAGATGGAGGGAGAGACAGACAGAGAGAGAGAGAGAGAGAGGGAGAGACAGACAGAGAGAGAGAGGGAGGGAGAGACCGACAGACAGAGAGAGAGAGAGAGACAGACAGAGAGAGAGAGATGGAGGGAGAAAAGGAAGAATGAGACAGGAAAGCCCAGGAGGGTTGTAAAGGGAGAATGAAATTCTCATATCTCCCCTCTGTCTGTCTGTCTCTGTCTTCTTTCTCTCTCTCCTCTCTGTCTGTCTGTCTGTCTGTCTCTGTCTTCTTTCTCTCTCTCTCGCTCTGTCTCTCTCTCTTTCTGTGTGTGTATATGACTCATGAGAACATGAGGTCAGATGATACGAGCACCAGAACTCCCTTGGTGGCATTCAAGTGCTGCACAGCCAGGGAGAACGTTGATGTGGCTGGGTCTCTCACCTCAGTATCCCCCCCCCCATCCTCCTTCATGTACCAACAGCTCATACTAGTTAATTATTCATCAACCTATTGATAATGCTCCATGGGGGTGAGACCTGCACACCACATTTAAGTGCAGTGGGTGTGTCTTAAAGCAGGGGTTTTCAAACTGGGGTCTGTGGCACCCTAGGGGGATTTTTTTTAATGCCCGCTGCAACAGAATACCATCGTGCCATTTTTATGTCTCTGCGTCCGGTATAAGAGAAGTTAGAGGTAGCTTCACGTGCCAATGCTAGCTAGAATTAGCGCAATGACCGGAAGTCTACAGGAACCGTTAGCAAGCTATCCGACTCTGGGGAAGTAGACAAATGACTTCATTGCAAAATCTCAAACTCTCCATGAAATATGGAGGAGAGTACAGTCATTGGAGCTAATTACATGTTTTTTTTCTATATAAAACATTCTTAGGCAGGCAGTCTAAGTGGTAATTTTCTGGATGGAAAAACAGATCGAATACCATCTTAGAGACCTAACGATCAAATTAAATCGAGACAGTCAGGGAGAATTGAAAATTCAGGGCGCATGGCCATAGATGTTGTTATAATGTTTGAACAGAGGAACACAGCTTTAGCCATGGCAAAATGCATAGAATTGCAGGAAATTAGCTTTAAAAACTGTAAAATTGTCTCTCAGCTCCATGCCAAACAGTGTAGAATTGCTTGTAATTTGCTTCAGAACTGCTAGATGTTCTTATCTCAATTGAATTTGTTTTCGAAATGGCTTTTACCACAGCAACATTTTCTCTACACTGTTAAGATGCCTCTCTAGCTAGTTTAGAGTTTACACTTCCTTTATAAAACTGTCTACCAAATCTATTCATTTTTTAAATGTTGATTACTTCTACTTGCCAATAGCATTCACCCGATGATAAAAATTTGTGATTTATTGGCGGGCCCTGGGTCACTGGTTTGGCTGGGCGGGGGCCCTGGGCTAGAACAGTTTGAAAACCCCTGCCATAGGGTGGATGTGTGTCTTCCCAATCAAAGCACACATCCTCCAAGCTCTTCCAACCCCTAGTCCTCATGCAGGCATCTTCCAGTATAGTACAGCCAGTGGAGGAATTCTGACCACACTGAAGACTATACTTAACAAACCCAGCCACAGGATAACTCCATATTTAGGGATATTAATGCCTTGTGTGTGTGTGTGTGTGTGTGTGTGTGTGTGTGTGTGTGTGTGTGTGTGTGATCATATCTGTCTCATTCTGCTCTCCATCTGCCTGCTACTTCTCCATCTTTTGTTTCTGCTTTACATCTCTCGCTCGGTCTCTCTCTTCCATTCAAAGGGCTTTATTGGCTTGGGAAACATGTTTACATTGCCAAAGCAAGTGGAATAGATCATAAACGAAAAACTGAACAGCAAACATTAAACTCACAAAAGTTTCAAAACGATAAAGACATTTAAAATGTTATATTATGGCTATGTGTACAGTGTTGTAACAATGTGCGAGTAGGGAAATTAAATCAACATACATATGAGTTGTATTTATAATCTCTATCAACTCTCTTTCTCTCCCTCTCTGGCCTGCTAGGTTTCAGGCTGTCCTCTCGCTCTCTGGCCTGCTAGGTTTCAGGCTGTCCTCTCGCTCTCTGGCCTGCTAGGTTTCAGGCTGTCCTCTCGCTCTCTGGCCTGCTAGGTTTCAGGCTGTCCTCTCGCTCTCTGGCCTGCTAGGTTTCAGGCTGTCCTCTCGCTCTCTGGCCTGCTAGGTTTCAGGCTGTCCTCTCGCTCTCTGGCCTGCTAGGTTTCAGGCTGTCCTCTCGCTCTCTGGCCTGCTAGGTTTCAGGCTGTCCTCTCGCTCTCTGGCCTGCTAGGTTTCAGGCTGTCCTCTCGCTCTCTGGCCTGCTAGGTTTCAGGCTGTCCTCTCGCTCTCTGGCCTGCTAGGTTTCAGGCTGTCCTCTCGCTCTCTGGCCTGCTAGGTTTCAGGCTGTCCTCTCGCTCTCTGGCCTGCTAGGTTTCAGGCTGTCCTCTCGCTCTCTGGCCTGCTAGGTTTCAGGCTGTCCTCTCGCTCTCTGGCCTGCTAGGTTTCAGGCTGTCCTCTGGCTCTCTGGCCTGCTAGGTTTCAGGCTGTCCTCTCCCTCTCTGGCCTGCTAGGTTTCAGGCTGTCCTCTCCCTCTCTGGCCTGCTAGGTTTCAGGCTGTCCTCTCGCTCTCTGGCCTGCTAGGTTTCAGGCTGTCCTCTCCCTCTCTGGCCTGCTAGGTTTCAGGCTGTCCTCTCGCTCTCTGGCCTGCTAGGTTTCAGGCTGTCCTCTCCCTCTCTGGCCTGCTAGGTTTCAGGCTGTCTGCCTGACGCATGTATCCCATGTTCCCCTTGGGCATTAGTGGGGTCATGGATGTTCACTGAAGGATATATTGGACACACCCACCTCCTTGTATGCCACCGATATCGACATTCAGCCAATCAGCTCCCTCTGAGCTCTCCCCTCAGCCAATCATCTTCCGCTATGTGTCTCACCCCAGTAGTGCCATGTTCCCTGTAATCACTGTATGCACCAATGCGTGTGCGTGTGGTGGTGTGTGCGCCTGAATGTGTGTCATTGCTTGTATGAGTAAGGGGAATCCGGGTCGGAGGGATGTGTCTGTGAGAGTGTGGATCAGTCTGGGTTGGCCCAGGTTAGAACTCACATGATCTCACATGGTTCAACTAGAACAGCATGAGGTCACCACACACACACACACACACACACACACACACACACACACACACACACACACACACACACACACGGAATGCATCCATAACGTGCTGTCTGTGTTCCTGTGGGAAAAGTCGAGGGTCAGGTGGGTCTAATTGGTTTGTTACCCGTCTGCTTGAGAGATGGGGCGTGTTGTGTCATGCAGTCAGACAGGGCCAGGCAGGGAGGGACCACCCTGCTCCTCTCAGCTGTGTCGATGGGTTAGAGGTGAGGGGGACGAAGACGTAAGAGGACTCCGCTCTTGTTTCTCCAACTCCACCTGCCACTGGCCTCCTACCACTCTTTCCTCCTCACAACAGGTGTGACCTCACCCCTGATCTCCCGTCAGAGTACCCTGTCCCAGCCCTAGCCATAACCATTAGAAAGGGAACCTAAAACTGACTGTAGACCAGTGCTTACATTACCTCACACCTTCAGACCAACACCATATTTTCCAAGCACATCCATCCCCTGCACTGAACGCCCTGTGATGACACAGCCATCCTACTCCAGTAAAACTAACTGTGTGTGGGTTTCCACTCTGTTCTCACATCTGCCATTGAGCTGCATGTTATGTCTGCCCTCTAGTGGCCAGAGAGCTGTAACTGCGCCCTGTGAACTCTGCTATCTAATGTTTTCTCTACTGATGGGCAGAGTCCACCAGTTTCCCAGCCTCTCTCGTTCTCTCTTCCTCTCGTTTTTACTGTGCTTACTGTATGTGTCTCTAGCTACACACAGGGAGTTATAGTGACAGTGGAAGGCTGTGTAGAGTGGTGGATTCCTCTGGGCTGGCCATGACTCTGACCTGGAAACATAGACCTAGAGGAAAACCTCTCCACACACACACACACACACACACACCTTCATAGCCACCTTGTCCTCAGTGACCCTAGTTTCTTCTTGTTAAACTCTTGTCTCAGTGTCTGTGTTTACTGAAAACATTCCCCTGTTTTGCCCGCATAGTCATTTGTTTGATCTCTCTCACTGACACTGAACGTCTCACTCTCTCTAACACAGCTCAATGGCTGGGGCGGCAGGTAGCTTAGTGGTTAGTGGTTAGAGCGTTGGACTAGTAACCGAAAGGTTGCAAGATCGAATCCCCGAGCTGACAAGTTAAAACTCTGTCGTTCTGCCCCTGAACAAGGCAGTTAACCCACTGTTCCGAGGCCATCATTGTAAATAAGAACTTGTTCTTAACTGACTTGCCTAGTTTTTATTAAACACACACACACTGTTAGTGTCTCTTAAGTATCTCTCCAGTGGTGGAAAAAGTACCCAATTGTCATATTTGAGTAAAAGTATAGATTCTTTAATAGAAAGTTGTAAAAGTGAAAGTCACCCAGTAAAATACTACTAAATGTCGCCAGGGGCACACGATTTGTGTTTAGTCAGTCCTCCAGAACAGAGGCAGTAATGATGACCACGTGCTCTCTTGATAAGTGCGGAAATTTCACAATTTTACTCTCCTGCTAAGCATTCAAAATGTAACAAGTACTTTGGGTTGTTAGGGAAAATGTATGGATTAAAAAGTGCAATATTTCTTTAGGAATGTAGTGAAGTAGAAGTTGTCAAAAATGTAAAGTATTTTTACTTAAGTACTTTATACCCCTGCATCTCTCTGATAAAGATCCTGCCTGATGTCTTGCTCAGCTAGCTGTGTGTATGGGGTTGTTTTGGCTGGTGGTTCTCAGTCAGTCAGTGAAGAATGGGAGTGGGCCTGCTCTGCTGTGTCACCATCGGACTGTGTCCCCATCGGGCTGTGTCCCCATCGGGCTGTGTCCCCATCGGGCTGTGTCCCCATCGGGCTGTGTCCCCATCGGGCTGTTTCCCCATCGGGCTGTGTCCCCATCGGGCTGTTTCCCCATCGGGCTGTTTCCCCATCGGGCTGTGTCCCCATCGGGCTGTGTCCCCATCGGGCTGTGTCCCCATCGGGCTGTGTCCCCATCGGGCTGTGTCCCCATCGGGCTGTTTCCCCATCGGGCTGTGTCCCCATCGGGCTGTGTCCCCATCGGGCTGTTTCCCCATCGGGCTGTTTCCCCATCGGGTTGTGTCCCCATCGGGCTGTGTCCCCATCGGGCTGTGTCCCCATCGGGCTGTGTCCCCATCGGGCTGTGTCACCATCGGGCTGTGTCACCATCGGGCTGTGTTAGTTAATCTACTGGCCGGTGGTGTTGGCGTCACTATGAAGGGTATTCTCTACCAACTAATCAGTCTGTGAGCAGGCGCTCCCTGCTTTCACTCTCTCTCTCTCTCTCTCTCTCTCTCTCTCTCTCTCTCTCTCTCTCTCTCTCTCTCTCTCTCTCTCTCTCTCTCTCTCTCTCTCTCTCTCTCTCTCTCTCTCTTTCTGGCTCGGTGGTGCCCATGGCAGGGAGGGCGAAGGTCCGAGGCGGCTGTAGGGTAGGGTGGGGGCAAGAACAGTGTGGCGTCTCTCCAGAGATTAGCGGCGTGTGCCGTTTGAATCTCACACTCTTTGATTTCAGGACTTCAAGGGCTTTAGGGGTGAATGCGAGGTTACGATGAAGAAAGATAATATGACATTTGTAATGTCTTTACTGTTTTGAAACTTCTGTATGTGTAATGTTTACTGTTAATTTTTGTTGTTTTTCACTTTATATATTCACTTTGTATGTTGTCTACCTCACTTGCTTTGGCAATGTTAACACATGTTTCCCATGCCAATAAAGCCCTTGAATTGAATTGAATTGAAAGAAATGAAGACGACGAGCCACAGACAGACAGGCATACAGGTGTTCCCTTTCTCCCGGGATGTTTAGGCGCTAGTGGTGTTCAGGCCTCATCCAACCACAACATAGCAGGAATGTGTACCTGTGCGCCAATCAGCGGCCAGTATGGGTCACTGGTGGCAACGGTGGTATTGTGACAGCGCACGGTGTGTGACTACTTTGTCCTCCGTGTGAACTGTAACTCAACACCTTTTCTCTCCGCTCTTCCGTTGCTTGCTTCTCCTTCTCCTGTTTTTGTAAATATCGTCACAGGTCACTAAAGAGAGGGAGAGACAGTGATCTTTTGTTCCCAATTGGGCTTGTCTGTTATTGGCAAAACTCTACAGCAAAATTCAGTATGAGTCTCTCACAATGCTGCACTTGTGATAAGCAGATCGTTTTCATTGATTGAACCAGGTAGGCTCATCGTAAGGGGGTGCCAGCTTATGATGTCATACACACAGTATCCCCTGTCAAGGCCAGTCCCCTTCTGAAGCTTCCATCTGGCTGTGGTCTTTTTCTGAATGGGACGTCCCCCCTGAGTGATCTGCTCCTGGTGTCTCTCCGTCCGCTCCTGGTGTCTCTCTGTCCGCTCCTGGTGTCTCTCTGTCCGCTCCTGGTGTCTCTCCGTCCGCTCCTGGTGTCTCTCCGTCCGCTCCTGGTGTCTCTCCGTCCGCTCCTGGTGTCTCTCCGTCCGCTCCTGGTGTCTCTCCGTCCGCTCCTGGTGTCTCTCCGTCCGCTCCTGGTGTCTCTCCGTCCGGTCCTGGGCGGGTTCTGCTTGGAAGTCTGTCAGAACCCAAACCTCTGGTCTGACCACAGGCTGAACACAACCCCTCACGGTCACAGCCCACAATCACAGCACAGCCCACAGCCTATAAGATTTGAGTCTTCATGAGAACGTAATTACACCCCAGCAGTGTATTTATACACGTGTGTGACTCTATGGATGACGTGTGTGTCTGTGTGTGGAAGGAGCATTCCCTTTTGTGTAGTGTGTTTGTGTACAGTTTGTACGTCTGCACATGTTGTATTGTGTATAGCTGGTGGGTGTTTATCACAGGAGGTTGGTGGCACCTTAATTGGCGAGGACAGGTGGTAATGGTATCAAATACATCAAACATGGTCTCCATGCGTTTGATACCATTCCATTCACTCCGTTCCAGCCATCATTATGAGCCGTCCTCCCCTCACCAGCCTCCACTGATGTTTATTGTATTTCAACATACACTAGGTGAGCCTGCAAAGTGTATTTTCTGTGTGTGTCTGGAGAGCACGGTGTGTGTGTGTTTTAGAGAGTGTGTGTACCGTGTGTGTTCCGGTGTTGTGGTCGTGTTGGTGCTTGCCCTACTGTATGGCAGCAGGTGAAACCAGTCTAACCTCACCTGTAACAGGTCTATGTAGTGAGTTTCTAGAGAGAGGATCAGGGCATGAAGCCGTAGCTTTGTCAGACTCACCATGGTCACCTGCCTGCCACTCAGGACCCCTGGAGGTTTGGTGAGAACTCTGCTGTGTGTGTCACTGTTTGTTTTAGTGTTTGTGTGTGAATTCATGACTTAGTGTGTGGGGGGGCAGTGTCAAATTGATGTCCAATTGCAGCTGTTTTATTCTGTTGCGCTCTGTCTCTTTTCTTTGTGTTTGAAATCTGACTTCTTTTGAGGGGGCCCCTGAGTGGAGGGGGGGGAAATTGAGTGCTGGCATCATAGCTGTGTCACGGTGTCTGTGTCTCTTTCACACATACACAAGCGCCACTAAACTCCCTGTACACACACACAGGGCAGGACAGAGCCACAGGGACCTGCTGTTGGATTTAGGCAGACCACATCACCAGCCTACAGTTAAACTCCATCCGGACTTCAAGAGTGGAGCACAGTGTCGGGGCCCGGCCCTCAGTGTTCACAGTGTACATGTTGGATGTTGTGTGTGTTTTTGGCTCTCTCAAAGTGGATTTTGCGTGACAGATTGGAATGATTGTGGAGTGAGGGATCACACGGAGCAGAGTGCAGACAGGAGGGAACAGAGGAGGGAACAGAGGAGGGAACAGAGGAGGGAACAGAGGAGGGAACAGAGGAGGGAACAGAGGAGGGAGAGCGTGAACGAGGGACGGAGTGAAGGATGAATTGGTAGAAGTGAAGCCGGACAACGAGCTGGAGGCTGACAGAAGGAGGGGAAAAAAAGAGATTCGGGAAGAGAGAGACAGGGAGGGCGGGAAAGAGAGAGAGCGAGAGGAGGAGGGAGGATAGAGGAGACAGAGGAGACAGCCCTCTAGCTGTGACAGTTTGTGTGTTAGGGGGGGTTGACAGACACAGTGGCTTTGTGTCCTGCTGAACACCACTGGACAGGACACTGCTGTGCTGGGAGAGGAGAGGCACTGTCAGTTAGTCTGTCAGTCGCTCTGTCAGTCAGTCAGTCTGTCAGACCGTCTGTCTGTCTGTACGGAAACTAGACCTCTCTGCTACCACTCTGGCGTACATCTGCTCTCCAGGACGTCTTTAATATCATTTCAGGGCCTAGGACGCCTCACCACGGCATGCGTGCGCCCCCCAGCGTGCGCGTGAGTGTGTGCGCCTTGGAAAGCTCCTTCACGTCCTTGGAGGTCTGGAGTTTGAGACTGTGATGTGGAACTAAAGGCATGTATCTGGGGACGTGCCAGCATCAGGATGGAGAGGAACACCGAGGAGAACAGGGGACTAGACTGAACTGAGTTGGTTGGAACTATTGGGATTTTTTCTTTCTTTTCAGGGATGATCTTGGTCCATCTGAAGAGCTACTCAGCCCTCTTGGCTTCTGCTTTCACTGATTGGTTCATCTCAATGGAAGTATGACTTGGCCAGAGAGGATGTAGGTGTTACACTGACACCGGTGTAATTTACTGGAAAATAGCGTGTTTGTGCGATAGTGTCAAGACTTTGCCTCCTCCTGTGTGTGGCCCATGTTGGAATCGGGTCGGCCCGTGTTGGGTAATCTCTGTGCCCCCATGCCCGCTGCTATGCCCCCTTACCCTGCTCTACCAACTAGGTCAGAGTGGTGCTTCCAGAATCCCGTAGGAGTGGACTGTAGTGCCGCCGAGCCTCGCTGTATCTGGTTGGCAGTGCTGCGTGGTGCCCCCTTGCCCTCGCCCCCACCATGAGGCCAGTCCTGGTCGGCAGCCGTGCCCAGCAACATTCTCACCAGCCCAGGGTAAGGACTGTGCCCAGTGCCCACCACACCCCTGCAAGGTGGAGGTTTGTGGGTCTACCTCAGAATCTCAGTTGAGGTATCCATATAGTTATGTGGAACTGGTGTTTTGCAAATTGTGCAGTGTGTATGCTTGTTTGTGTGTTAGCGAGATAGAGCTTCTCCTCACGTGTTTTTCTCTGTCGGTCACAGGAGGTTGGTGGCACCGTAATTGGGGAGGACGGGCTCGGGGTAATGGCTGGAACGCAATGAGTGGTTTCCATGTGTTTGATGCCATTCCATTCGCTCCGTTCCAGACATTATTAAGAGCCGTCCTCCCCTCAGCAGCCTCCACTGGTTTGTATGTGGCAGTGTGATGCTGAATGTGAGCGACAATAATGCAGTAATCATTAAGCATCAGCTATAGTTGTGTTGTCCTCTTTAGGGGGTTGTGCCATATTGACTGTTTCCCCCTGGAGAGGCGTTACTAATTAGTGAGTTAAGGCACATGAAGGGGCTTGTTATGTGGCAGTTTGAGGGGGGGTGGAGGGACAATGCGCCCTCCAGGCCTGCATTTTTCAGGGCATCTCTAATCCATGTGCACTCTGTGTGTGTGTGTGTGTGTGTGTGCGTGTGCGTGTGCGTGAAGCGCAGTGTGTGTTTGCTTTCTCTCTCTGTCTCTCTCTCAGACATGCAGTTGAGAAATGGCGTACAGCATCAGTCCTGTAATCTCAGCCTGCTCCCTCTGTAATTGTGTTGACCAGGATAGTAACACCAGTAATGTGTACAGCATCAGTCCTGGAATCTCAGCCTGCTCCCTCTGTAATTGTGTTGACCAGGATAGTAACACCAGTAATGTGTACAGCATCAGTCCTGGAATCTCAGCCTGCTCCCTCTGTAATTGTGTTGACCAGGATAGTAACACCAGTAATGTGTACAGCATCAGTCCTGGAATCTCAGCCTGCTCCCTCTGTAATTGTGTTGACCAGGATAGTAACACCAGTAATGTGTACAGCATCAGTCCTGGAATCTCAGCCTGCTCCCTCTGTTATTGTGTTGACCAGGATAGTAACACCAGTAATGTGTACAGCATCAGTCCTGGAATCTCAGCCTGCTCCCTCTGTTATTGTGTTGACCAGGATAGTAACACCAGTAATGTGTACAGCATCAGTCCTGGAATCTCAGCCTGCTCCCTCTGTTATTGTGTTGACCAGGATAGTAACACCAGTAATGTGTACAGCATCAGTCCTGGAATCTCTCAGTATCTCTCTCTGATGGGAGTAGACACATTTTGATCCATCCAGTAGCCTGACAGACTTTACTGTTGCCTGTATGCCACTGAGTGTAGGGTTTAAGGAGAGTTTGGGTTATTATGGCTATAGGATCTGTGGATGTATACTGAACAAAAATAGAAATGCAGCATGCAACAATTTACAGTTCACTTGGCAGCCCAGCCAATCAGATTACGTTTTCCTCCACAAAATGGCTTTATTACGGACATGTAGATTAAAAGCTCAGGTTCGACAATTTCATTGGTTAGACAAACAATAAGAGGATAATTATGCAGATAGTAATGTAGTGCTAGCCTCGGCACTCCAGTCCTACCTATTTCCCCCATGGGGTGTAGGTTAGAGACCGTTTTGGGGAGGGTGGGTGAGGGGGGTATGTGTTACTGGAGATTCATATTCAGCAGAGTTGCTCGAGGAGAAAACCCTGTTTAACTGATGTGACATCAACTGACTCGATCTGACAGAGGGCTCAGACAGGTTCTTGAGCACACACACACACACACACACAGAGACAGACAGTGGAATTCAGACGGTTGTGTAAAAGACAGAGACGTTATTGTTGAAGCTGTGCGTCAGGTTTGCTGAATGACTGTTTATACTCGATTGTGAAATACTGTATGTGTTTAAAAGGCTGCCATGGTGCGGCTGGCCTTTTCAACTGTACCGACACACAGTCAGATGTCGGCTGTCATGCTAGTTTGAACTAGGATGTATTCTGGCTTGGAGAGGAGCTGGAGTAGAGACAATGATACAGGTGGGAGGGCCTTTGATACACAGTAGCTAGGACCCTGGGTTTTTCCTGATCTGACCAGGAAGAACTATTGAACCTTAAAGTAGCAGTGCTTGTCACTTCTTCAGTTTGTACCCCTTTCTCTTCTCCCGTCCCCCATCCACCATCCGTCACCCATCCGTCCAGCTCTCAGACCAGTGCTACGGAGCGGACAGTGGGTCTCTGGATTAAAAGCGTGTCAGCGTTTGTAAACCTCTGTAAAGCCCAACTTCTCAAACGGGATGCAGCTCTCAACTGTTTGAAAGACCATTGTTCCCCCAGTGTGTGTGTGTGTGTGTGTGTGTGTGTGTGTGTGTGTGTGTGTGATGTCTTTCAGGCATTCCTTTTCTTCACCATCATTTGCAACCGCTGAACTAAATATAGCTTAACAATCACTTCCTAACTATCATTGTTAGGCTGTGGATGTACTGCCTGAAATTAATGTTAGAGTAGTGGTGAGATGGACACCTGTCTGCTGCCCACCCCAATAGCAACACGATGTGGTTATATAGACTAGAGGTCGACCGATTATGATTTTTCAACGCCGATACCGATTTATTGGAGGACCAAAAAAAGCCAATGCCGATGAATCGGCCAATTTTTTAAGAATGTATTTGTAATAATGACAATTACAACAATACTGAATGAACACTTATTTTAACTTAATAATATACATCAATAAAATAAATGTAGCCTCAAATAAATAATGAAACATGTTCAATTTGGTTTAAATAATGCAAAAACGAAGTGTTGGAGAAGAAAGTAAAAGTGCAATATGTGCCATGTAAGAAAGATAACGTTTAAGTTCCTTGCTCAGAACATGAGAACATACGAAAGCTGGTGGTTCCTTTTAACATGAGTCTTCAATATTCCCAGGTAAGAAGTTTTAGGTTGTAGTTATTTTTGGAATTATAGGACTATTTCTCTCTATACCATTTGTATTTCATTAACCTTTGACTATTGGATGTTCTTATAGGCACTTTAGTATTGCCAGTGTAACAGTATAGCTTCCGTCCCTCTCCTCGCTCCTACTTGGGCTCGAACCAGGAACACAACGACAACAGCCACCCTCGAAGCAGTGTTACCCATGCAGAGCAAGGGGAACAACTACTCCAAGTCTCAGAGCGAGTGACGTTTGAAACGCTATAAGCACGCACCCCGCTAACTAGCTAGCCATTTCACATCATTACACCAGCCTAATCTCGGGAGTTAATAGGCTTGAAGTCATAAACAGCAGAGCTGCTGGTAAAATGCACGAAAGTGCTGTTTCAATGAATGCTTACAAGCCTGCTGCTGCCTATCACCGCTCAGTCAGACTGCTAAATCAAATCATAGACTTAGTTATAACATAATAACACACAGAAATACGAGCCTTAGGTCATTAATATGGTCGAATCATCATCTCGAAAACAAGACGTTTATTCTTTCAGTGAAATACGGAATCGTTACGTATTTTATCTAACGGGTGGCATCCCTAAGTCTAAATATTCCTGTTACATTGCACAACCTTCAATGTTATGTCATAATTACGTAAAATTCTGGCAAATTAGGCGGCCCAAACTGTTGCATATACACTGACTCTGCGTGCAATGAACGCAAGAGAAGTGACACAATTTCACCTGGTTAATATTGACTGCTAACCTGGATTTCATTTAGCTAAATATGCAGGTTTAAAAATATATACTTCTGTGTATTGATTTTAAGAAAGGCATTGATGTTTATGGTTAGGTACACATTGGAGCAACGATATGCACTGCATCGATTATATGCAACGCAGGGCACGCTAGATAAACTAGTAATATCATCAACCATGTGTAGTTAACTAGTGATTATGATTGATTGATTGATTGTTTTTTATACGATAAGTTTAATGCTAGCTAGCAACTTACCTTGGCTTACTGCATTCGCGTAACAGGCCGGCTCCTTGTGGAGTGCAATGTAATCAGGTGGTTAGAGCGTTGGACTAGTTAACTGTAAGGTTGCAAGATTGAATCCCCCGAGCTGACAAGGTAAAAATCTGTTGTTCTGCCCCTGAACGAGGCAGTTAACCCACTGTTCCTAGGCCATCATTGAAAATAAGAATGTGTTCTTAACTGACTTGCCTAGTTAAATAAAGATGAAATAAAGGTGTAAAAAATAATAATAATAATCGGCCAAATCGGTGTCCAAAAAATACAGATTTTCGATTTTCATGAAAACTTGAAATCGGCCCTAATTAATCGGCCATTCCGATTAATCGGTTGACCTCTAATATAGACGAATAGGAATGATCGGAAATATTGTGTATGGTTTCCTGGTGGCCCCACATGGCATTTTAATAGGAGTTCTCATTATGGTGCCTTTAGATGTGCTAATTATCCTAATTAATGGCATGTGGCAGGGCTCCGTATTTGTGTATCATGATTAGCCTATTCATGTGAGCTTGTCCTAGAATCACTGCTATGTAACTACGGCTGTAGACACCATTTCTATTCATATACTGTCCATACTGTCTTTACACAACACTATATGTATGTACAGTATGTTTATATACATACGTATATATTTATATTCCGGTCTCTGACATTGCTCATTCTGATATATCTTAATTTCTTTCTTTTATTTTTCTGGATTATGTGTGTATTGTTGTATTATTGCACTGTCGTTGCTAGAAACACAAGCGTGTTCGCTGCACCTGCAAATCTGTGTACGCGAGCAATACACTTTGATTTGATTTGAGAGACCTAGGCAGATGTCAGAGAAGTGCAGAGTTGAAGTGCCAAATGTTCCCCTTTTGGATTAGCTAGACTAGAGAAAGGTTTCCTCATCTATGAGGTTGGTGAGAGAGTGGCCATGGAAAGACTATTAGATAGAGCCTAAATACAGTCAGGTTTTACATAAGCTGACAGACAGATGTAAGTTTAATCAATGATGCTAGACCTCATGTCTGGAGTGTAACCTAGAGGCTGGAGTGTAACCTACTGTAGTTAGATGGAGACTTGTTGTGGGGGTGTTTAGTGGAGAATAGTCAGGCAGTCACAGACGTCACCCACACACTCAGGGTCAGGCAGGCAGGCTGACATGCAGTGGGAATCATCTCTGGCCCAGAGCTCCAGTCTCTGTGTGTTTGGGGTAATCACAGGGTTTGGTATTCTCAGCGCCGGGAGGGGCTGTGCGGTCGAAACCAGCGTGCTGGAACCTGTCTCGCACTTGGCCCAGCCTGCTCTCGCTCCTGCCCTCTCCATTCTCTCCTTCCCTCTCTCTATCATTCTCTCCTTCCATCGCTCTCCTCACCCCCTCCTTGCCAGTCCCCGTCAGTGTGTGTTTCAACATGCCTCAAACCAACCGCTCCCTCTGGAATTCCCTCTGGCTAGTCTCTTTCTTTCTCTCTTCATATCCTAAGCCTACTCTTTCATTTTCACTCTCTTCAGCTCCCTTCTCTTCCCTCACTTTCATGCATCTCTCATTTAAACTTTCTCCCTTATTATCCTCATGCCTCTCGTCTCTCTGTTTATGAAATGTGGGAGAGTTGCCTGGGCATTGTGAAACGGTGAGAACAAGGTTACATCATCACCTGTATGGAGAGCTGTGCATCGAGCAGGAAAGAGGAGAGGAGGACAAAGAGAGGATGTGTTGTAATGGTCACTCCAGCTGGATCATATGGCAAGAATGTATATGTGGGGATGGTGGAAGGGAGGAGAGGGGAGAACGGTAGAATGGGAGGGAGGGAGCACAAACACCCAGCCCCCTGGGGTTTTGTATTTATAGGTGCTCTGTATGCCTGGTTATCCCTCCTCTACGGTACCACACTTCCTGTCCCCAGCCTGCCACTTCCTGTTGTTGAGCGGACCGGGTGATTGGCCCTGCGAGGTCAGAGTAGTGTGGAGGGGGGGGAAGGGGCACAGGAAGTGAAATATAGGGTTTGTGTTGGGGGTTAAC
This sequence comes from Oncorhynchus nerka, assembly GCF_034236695.1. Taxonomy (NCBI): domain Eukaryota; kingdom Metazoa; phylum Chordata; class Actinopteri; order Salmoniformes; family Salmonidae; genus Oncorhynchus; species Oncorhynchus nerka. Next base: position 9,889,446 of record NC_088421.1, on the reverse strand, counting down.
CCCTTACACACGTGGGAACTAACCTATATGGATAGGGCTGAATTTAAATGTTTTTTTTACAGAAGAAATATGGAAAGCATATCCATAACCATGGTAGCAATTCAAAGGGAACCATTTGGAGATTATGGGGAAATTATTAGACCAGAGGTGAGGACAGTTCATCTGACACAAAACTGAATCCAAACATTACACTGTTGATTTTATGTACGTTTTGCTTTTACTATACGTGTTTATAACGAAATCTGAAAATACTCTGAATACATTCAGTAAAATTATAAGAATATTCCTGGAAAATGTGGGGAAGATGCAACATAAGACATAAAAAGAAACATGGGTTTGAGTCAGAGGACTGACTGGTGTCTCCCAAGTGGCCAAACACCTCTCCAAAGTGTACACAGTTCCTAAGTCGTTTCAATGCACTTTATGACTCAAAGAAGAGTCTTCAACTATAAGGTGCTTTATGAGCTCTCCTAGCTGTGCCGTTGAGGAACTAGAGCACACTTGTAGTCGTTTTGGTTGGAACACAACCCTGCATCCCCGCCATCACACAATTACCGTTGTTGTTTACGCAATCCAAAAACGGTCCATTATAAATCCCAACGAAATGTGAAGTGCACACTTGTATGACGTCAAAGCAGTATTTATTATCACTTTCAACTTCTTATCTTTCAAAATACGTTGAGTCCTCTTCATTTACAGCACTTCCCTCATTCCGACAACGACAAATTTGCGCCAGAGTTGCCCAATTAGTGGGAGAGATGGGGCCAACTTCATCACCAGGTGCTCAGGTTCAGAACGGATGTCAGTCAAAACCCTTAAAGTGCTGTCGAAGTGGAGACCCTGAGCTCTGATGTCATGTATGGCATGTTTCGGTGCAGCCACTGCGTTCCAATTTAGGCACTTGTCAGTATCCAAATCTGCCATTTTCAACACGCATACTGGTACGAGTATGAAGGGCTACAGCCAGCTGGGGGCCAGCCGTGCTCACCACTCACCTACTAGCATTAAAACATATGGACACACACACACACACACACACACACACACACACACACACACACACACACACACACACACACACACACACACCCTCAGAGTGGAGAGTCAGGAGGAGAGACACCGGTACAGTTAAATAACTGGACTTCCATAGAGAAGAGTCCAGAGGTATAGGCTCATTTACGTTTAGGAAGGTTGTCTCCCTCCCATCCCTGTTTGGTCAGGTGGTTGTGTTTGAATGACATATGTGGGTTGGAGCAGCAGCATCAGGGTGTTAGTTCTCACGTGTATCTGTCATGTTTGTTATTTGCCTTCTTTGGGGAAAATGAGTGGAAATCTACTCAGGCTCACCCTGACCCTTTCACACCACGCTGGTGCAAGGTGACATTTACATTACATTTACATTTACATTTAAGTCATTTAGCAGACGCTCTTATCCAGAGCGACTTACAAATTGGTGCTTTCACCTTATGACATCCAGTGGAACAGCCACTTTACAATAGTGCATCTAGGTCTTTTAAGGGGGGGAGGATGAGAAGGATTACTTTATCCTATCCTAGGTATTCCTTAAAGAGGTGGGGTTTCAGGTGTCTCCGGAAGGTGGTGATTGACTCCGCTGTCCTGGCGTCGTGAGGGAGTTTGTTCCACCATTGGGGGGCCAGAGCAGCGAACAGTTTTGACTGGGAACTGTACTTCCTCAGTGGTAGGGAGGCGAGCAGGCCAGAGGTGGATGAACGCAGTGCCCTTGTTTGGGTGTAGGGCCTGATCCGAGCCTGGAGGTACTGAGGTGCCGTTCCCCTCACAGCTCCGTAGGCAAGCACCATGGTCTTGTAGCGGATGCGAGCTTCAACTGGAAGCCAGTGGAGAGAGCGGAGGAGCGGGGTGACGTGAGAGAACTTGGGAAGGTTGAACACCAGACGGGCTGCGGCGTTCTGGATGAGTTGTAGGGGTTTAATGGCACAGGCAGGGAGCCCAGCCAACAGCGAGTTGCAGTAATCCAGACGGGAGATGACAAGTGCCTGGATTAGGACCTGCGCCGCTTCCTGTGTGAGGCAGGGTCGTACTCTGCGGATGTTGTAGAGCATGAATCAGGTCAGTCCTGATTGATTACAGACATTCCTTAATTGTCTAGAGTTCCGTCCTGAGCATTCCTGGGTGAGCTCAGGACGGAACACCCCCCGCTCCCCTCCGTCTAGACCTGGGCTCTTCCTGACAGCGGCCGCACCCCCAGGACCCCTTAGTGGTTTATGGGACATTGTTGTGGTGCTGGGTGCCATGTGGGGACTGCCTGACCCTATGGGCCAGCCGTGCTCAACTCTCACCTACTAGCATTAAAACATATGGATACACACCCACACTCATTGTCCGCCAGTCTCCCAGGACAGAAACAGACACATTCCTATTCTTGCCTGCAGGGGAAGTCACTAATGAAGTAACCAGCAGCCCATTAAGTGGTGATGTCACTCTGAGGCCTGGCTCTTGTAGCATGGATGTCGTTTGACCTTTGTTCCAGTTCCATAAAGTTATGAAAGTTTTTCCTGGGAATACTTGGTGGAAGGAGGAACTGGTTAAGTGTTGATGGAGTGTTGACCGTTGGAGTGACATAAGTGATTTGTTTTGGGGGTATGACCTGAGTCTCACATGTTTTTATTCTCTCTCTGTTTAACAGGCAAAGGGTTGGAGAGATGGGCTCTCCTCGGCCGGTGACAACCCTCGGCCTGCGATGGGGGCGGGAGGAGAGGGGGTTGGCGTTGGCTGGCAGGGTCCCCGGACGCTACTACTCCAAAAGAACTCACAGGGCTTCGGCTTCACGCTGCGCCACTTCATCGTCTACCCACCAGAGTCTGCCCTGCACACCAGCCTCAAGGTACCACCACTGGACAAAACACCAGGCAGTGGCACTCAAATCTACAGATTCCTATGATTTACGTTGTTAAATAACGCTAATATGTGAGAGCAACATATGTTGTGAAGAAAAATTGAATTTCGTCGTTTAGAATAAATTAGGAAGCAAAAAACATACTTGTAGAAATCTGCAGTGCTCAGGTCGACTACAAACCCCATAATGCAATGCTTTCTCTAGAAAGGCTGTCTGGCTAGCCAAAACAAGGGCCCTATTATGATGAACCCCCTCCCCCCTTCAACCCCCAGCCCAGCAGCTGCAGTAAGGACAGGACACAGTCTGTGTGTCCCAAAATGGCACCCTATTCCCTATATAGTGTACTACAGCCCCATGGGCCCTGGTTAAAAGTAGTGCACTATAAAGTGAATAGGGTTCCATTTGGGACACAGCGTGTCAATCGGCTCTGTTGTCCTGGCCTGCCTGGTACCGCTTTCATATTACCCCCAGCCTGGACCGGCAGTACCATGCCCTCTACTAGAACCACCACGGACAATGGGCCCACTGCTGCCTGTCCTGTCCCCAGGGTCACATGCTGCTGTGAGGGGCAGCGAGTGGCACAGAGAACGCAGCCTTCTGTCCCTACCCATCTGAAGGGGCCTCAGAGGTGACTGCCCATCATTGGGGCCACATCAAAGACCTGTATGATGTGACTCCCTTCATCATGGACACATGCCTGATGATTGTCCTAACAGATTGATCAGTGCATGCATGACAGCTGTCCCTAACCCTACATCTATATCCACAGAGCGAGAGAGAGAATCAGAGAGAGATGTAGAGATGAGGATAGTGCATCTCCATCTCTCGGTCCTCAGCCCCACAACAGGCCCGCATGTGTCCAGCCGGGTGGTCAGCTCAGCTGGGGGGCCTCCCTGGCTCCTGGGTCTATTTTGGGGCGGCAACCCTCCTTTCTCTGGCCATAAACCCCCACTATTGTCTGTGGAGGCAGGAATGAGCCCACTCAGCTTTGCCTAAAGCCAGGCAGGAGCCAGTCACCCCAAACTGTCCACTCAGCTCAGTGTGTGTGTGTGTGTGTGGGTGTGTGTGTGCACGTGTGTGCGCCTACATCAGTCTATCACCCTATCAAACAGCACCTATGACAGACAGACTGTGTGTTCAGTGCTGCCCTCGTCTGTCTGACGCAGACAACTACACGTGTTTGGCTCTGTGTATGACATCACCACCTGCAGACAGTCAAACCTGTCTGAGTGTCTCTGCTGTGTGTGCTGAACATTAGGAGCTCCTAAACCAGAACAGGTGTGTTTGTTTGAGAGAACTGGCTGGGATACCACTGAAGTCACTCTTCACATGCTAATCAGCTTGTAAAAGAAGATGGTTCACGTGCCATGTAGCTTCACATGCTAATCACCTTCTGAGAATCCGGAGGCGAGCGAGTACTCCCATTGCATGTTAGCAAGAAGAATGGAAGATAAACATTGGAAAATAAAAAAATTATGACCTGCGATTAAGATTATCCTACCAACGGAACATTAAAAACTGTAACATCTTATGTTTCACCGAGACGTGGCTGAATGAAGAAACGGAAAATATAAATCTAGCAGGATTTTCCATGCACCGGCAGAACAGAGGGGCTACCTCTGGTAGGACTAGGGGTGGGAGTGTGTGTCTTTTTGTCAATAACAGCAGGTGCGTCTAATATTAAAGAAGTCTCAAGGTATTACTCGCCTGAGGTAGAGTACCTTATGATAAGCTGTAGACCACAATATCTACCAAGAGAGTTCTCATCTGTATTATTCGTAGCCGTCTATTTACCACCACAAAGCGAAGCTGGCACTAAGACAGCTCTCAACCCACTCTATAAGGCCATAAGCAAAGAAGAAAATGCTCACCCAGAAGCGGCGCTCCTAGTGGCTGGGGACTTTAATGCAGGTAAACTTAAATCAGTTTTACCAATTGCAACCAGGGGGAAAAAAATCCTAGACCACCTTTACTCCACACACAGAGATGCATACAAAGCTCTCCCCCGCTCTCCATTTGGTAAATCTGACCATAATTATATCCTCCTGAATCCTGCTAACAAGCAAAAACTGAAGCAGGAAGTACATTTACATTTACATTTAAGTCATTTAGCAGACGCTCTTATCCAGAGCGAAGTACCAGTGACTCGCTCAATACGGAAGTGGTCAGATGACGCGGATGCTACACTACAGGACTGTTTTGCTAGCACATACTGGAATATGTTCTGGGATTCATCCAATGGCATTGAGGAATACACCACCTCAGTCATCGGCTTACTCAATAAGTGCATCGATGATGTCGTCCCCACAGTGAACGTACGTACATATCCCAACCAGAAGCAATGGATTACAGGCAACATTCGCACTGAGCTAAAGGCTAGAGCTGCCGCTTTCAAGGAGCGGGAGACTAATGCGGACGTTTATAAGAAATCCCGCTATGCCCTCAGACGAACCATCAAACAAGCAAAGTGTCAATACAGGATTAAGATTGAATCCTACTACACCGGCTCTGACGCTCATCGGTTGTGGCAGGGCTTGAAAACTATTACGGACTACAAAGGGAAACCAAGACGCCAGCTGCCCAGTGACGTGAGCCTACCAGATGAGCTAAATGCCTTTTATGCTCACTTCGAGGCAAGCAACACTGAAGCATGCATGAGAGCACCAGCTGTTCTGGATGACTGTGTAATAACGCTCTCGGTAGCCAATGTGAGCAAAACCTTTAAACAGGTCAACATTCACAAAGCCGCTGGGCCATACGGATTACTAGGACGTGTACACAAAGCATGCACAGACCAACTGGCAATTGTCTTCACTGACATTTTCAATCTCTCCCTGACCGAGTCTGTAATACCTACATGTTTCAAGCAGACCACCATAGTCCCTGTGCCCAAGGAAGTGAAGGTAACCTGCCAAAATGATTACCGCCCCGTGGTACTCACGTCGGTAGCCATGAAGTGCTTTGAAAGGCTGGTAATGGCTCACATCAACAGCATCCTCCCGGACAACCTAGACCCACTCCAATTTGCATACTGCCCCAACAGATCCACAGATGACGCAATCTCAATAACACTCCACACTGCCCTTTCTCACCTGGACAAAAGGAACACCTATGTGAGAATGCTGTTCATTGACTACAGCTCAGCGTTCAACACCATAGTGCCCACAAAGCTCATCACTAAGCTAAGGACCCTGGGCCTAAACACCTCCCTCTGAAGTGGAGCAGGTCGAGTTTCAAGTTCCTTGGTGTCCACATCACCAACGAACTATCATGGTCCAAACATACCAAGACAGTCATGAAGAGGGCACGACAAAACCTTTTCCTCCTGAAAAGATTTGGCATGGGTCCCCAGATCCTCAAAAGGTTATACAGCTGCACCATCGAGAGAATCCTGACCGGTTGCATCACCACCTGTTATGGCAACTGCTCGGCATCTGACCGTAAGGCACTACAGAGGTAGTGCCATCCAGGACCTAAGCTTCCTGCCATCCAGGACCTATATAATAGGCGGTGTCAGAGGAAAGCCCATAAAATTGTCAGAGACTCCAGTCACCCATGTTATAGACTGTTTTCTCTGCTATCGCACCAGACAATTTACATTGACCCCCCCCTCCCTTTTGTACACTGCTGCTACTCGCTGTTTGTTTGTTACCTATGCATAGTCACTTAGCCCACACCTACATGTACAGACTACCTCAACTAGCCTGTACCCCTGCACACTGACTCGGTACCGGTGCCCCCTGTATATAGCCTCCACACTGACTCGGTACCGGTGCCCCCTGTATATAGCCTCCACACTGACTCGGTACCGGTGCCCCCTGTATATAGCCTCCACACTGACTCGGTACCGGTGCCCCCTGTATATAGCCTCCACACTGACTCGGTACCGGTGCCCCCTGTATATAGCCTCCACACTGACTCAGTACCGGTGCCCCCTGTATATAGCCTCCACACTGACTCGGTACCGGTGTCCCCTGTATATAGCCTCCACACTGACTCGGTACCGGTGCCCCCTGTATATAGCCTCCACACTGACTCGGTACCGGTGCCCCCTGTATATAGCCTCCACACTGACTCGGTACCGGTGCCCCCTGTATATAGCCTCCACACTGACTCGGTACCGGTACCCCCTGTATATAGCCTCCACACTGACTCGGTACCGGTGCCCCCTGTATATAGCCTCCACACTGACTCGGTACCGGTGCCCCCTGTATATAGCCTCCACACTGACTCGGTACCGGTGCCCCCTGTATATAGCCTCCACACTGACTCGGTACCGGTACCCCCTGTATATAGCCTCCACATTGACTCGGTACCGGTACCCCCTGTATATAGCCTCCACACTGACTCGGTACCGGTGCCCCCTGTATATAGCCTCCACACTGACTCGGTACCGGTGCCCCCTGTATATAGCCTCCACACTGACTCGGTACCGGTACCCCCTGTATATAGCCTCCACACTGACTCGGTACCGGTGCCCCCTGTATATAGCCTCCACACTGACTCGGTACCGGTGCCCCCTGTATATAGCCTCCACACTGACTTGGTACCGGTGCCCCTGTATATAGCCTCCACACTGACTCGGTACCGGTGCCCCCTGTATATAGCCTCCACACTGACTCGGTACCGGTGCCCCCTGTATATAGCCTCGTTATTCTTATTGTGTTACTTTTTATTACTACTTTTTATTTTAGTCTACGTGGTAAATATTTTCTTCTTCTTGAACTGCACTGTTGGTTGAGGGCTTGTAAGTAACATTTCACGGTAAAGTCTACACTTGTTGCATTCGGCGCGTGTGACAAATAAGGTTTGATTTGATTTGTTTTGCACAGAGACAGACACTGCATGAACAAGAGCTGAGGGGACACTTTGAGCGTTTGGCAGCTTCCATTCACACAAACAACCACACGTGCACACCAGGGGAGGCTGGTGGGAGGAGCTATAGGAGGACTGGCTCATTGTAATGGCTGGGATGGAATAAATGGAGCGGTATCAAACGCATCATACATACGGAAACCACATGTTCGACTCTGTTGCATTTATTCCATTTCAGCCATTACAATGAGCTCATGTTTCCTCACCCAACTCCACCCTTCCTTAACACCTGTGTCATTCTGGTTTCCTGGAAAGAGGTGGACGTTCTGTGAACTGGTGTTTAGGCTGCAATGGAGCTTTGTTCCCTGGGTGACATTGTCTGTATGGGCCTGGATATCAGTGTTGATGTTGTTTTTCGTTGTCTTCACAGGACGAGGAGAACGGGAATGGAAAGGGTAAGTTGCCTCCCTCAGTCGACACCATCGCCACTAGACTCTGGTGTCTCGGTGATGTCACCGCCACTCCTAGCCAAGGTCCCCCTCTAGCTACACTGCTTCCCCTGCAGGAGAGAGTCCCACTGCTGCCAATGACCTTGTGGCCCCAAAACACTGTTCCTAGAACAGTTTGATTCTTTAGCTTGTAATGCCCACTGTTAAGAAAAGGTATGATATATTTAATCAATTGAAGAATGAAGTGACAGTAACATACTGCATTGTGCCATGTAGGGAGAAGTAGGTTGGAGCCAATGGACACCATATTTGTCAAGAATGTGAAAGAGCGAGGTCCCGCTCACCAGGCTGGCTTGTGTACAGGTAAGTAAAATGTCTGTTTTGAAAGCGAACGAGAAAGAGAGGGACGGGAGATTGCGTGTGTGCAGGAACAGCCTGATTTGCAATGGAAATAACCTTAGGAGAGTCCGACATGATCACACATGGATGATAGGATGATAGGAAGGAGTCAGGTGCTCCCAATGATTTAACAAGGATACCCACCAGACCATGTTCAGCAAAAACACACACACACACACATTAAAGTTGCATTATTGTCTTAGGAAATTAGTAATGATACTGATGAGAACAGACTGACACAGGCTGACAAATACCCAGCAGTGTAAGTTGGAGCTAATTAGAGACGTTTTCCTGTCGTGTCTTGCAAGCTAAGCTGGGCAGCATTCCTCTCCCTGCAGCCCAGCCAAGCTAAACCATTACTCCTATATAAATATATATATACACACACACACACACACACACACACACACACACACACACACACACACACACACACACACACCAAAGCACATCCACACACTAACACATAACGAATGACTCATCCCTTCTCCTGCCAAACACAAACAGATCCAGGCCTTTTGCCTCAGGCTTATGATCCGGTATATCAACACACAACAAACCCCGAGGCGACACTGTGTCCTTCCTGACTTCACAGCAACTACTGCAAGCACATAGTTCTATATTTCCATACACAAATCCTCAGTCCCTATCTTAACCACCCCCCACACATCCCTCAGCAGGAAGTCTGGGTCTGGGGTCTCCCTGACCTTCCCTCCCCTGACCTTCCCCACCAGGATATTCCTCTGCAGGAGTCCTGTGTCTGGGGGGGGGGGGTAACTGGGGTCAGTGAGGGGTGGGGGTGGGGGTGGAGGTGTTGCTCTTGTTCTTTTTTTTATTGAGATTGTATCACTGAATATCTGTGCTGTGTTTGGTCCTACTGTGATTTAAATATGTATGTATGTGTGTTGCAGGGGATCGGCTGGTGAAGGTGAATGGAGAGAGTGTCCTGGGGAAAACCTACTCCCAGGTGATCGCCCTCATACAGAACAGGTAAGAGCCACTGTACTGCGTGTGCGTCTGTGTGTACCCACAGTATGTACAGCGCATTCGTAAAGTATTCAGACCCTTTGACTTTTTTACGGCCTCATTCTAAAATGGATGAAATAGTTTTTTTCCCCCCCTCATCAATCTACACACAATACCCCATAACGACAAAGTAAAAACAGGTTTTTAAAATTTTGTTAAATCCACTTCAATCAGTGTAGATGAAGGGGAGGAAACCGGTTAAAGAAGGATTTTTAAAGCAATTGAGACATGGATTGTGTATGTGTGCTATTCAGAGGGTGAATTAAAAATAAACTGAAATGTCACATTTACATAAGTATTCAGACTCAGTATTTTGTTGAAGCACCTTTGGCAGCGATTACAGTGTTGAGTATTCTTGGGTATGACGGTACAAGCTTGGCACACCTGTATTTGGGGAGTTTCTCCCATTATTATTTGCAGATCCTCTCAAGCTCTGTCAGGTTGGATCGGGGGGGCGTCACTGCACAGCTATTTTCAGGTCTCTCCAGAGATGTTCGATCGGGTTAAAGTCCGGGCTCTGGCTGGGTCACTCAAAGACATTCAGAGACTTGTCCCGAAGCCACTCCTGTGTTGTCTTGGCTGTGTGCTTAGGGTCGTGGTCCTGTTGGAAGGTGAACCTTCGCCCCAGTCTGAGGTCCTGAGCTCTCTGGAGTAGGTTTTCATCAAGGATCTCTCTGTACTTTCCTCCGTTCATCTTTCCCTCGATCCTGACTAGTCTCCCAGTCTCTGCAGCTGAAAAACACCCCCACAGCTTGATGCTGCCACCACCATGCTTCACCGTGGGGATGGTGCCAGGTTTCCTCCAGACGTGATGCTTGGCATTCAGACCAAAGAGTTTTTCATCTTGGTTCATCAGACCAGAGAGTCCTTTAGGTGCCTTTTGGCAAAGTCCAAGTGGGCTGTCATGTGCCTTTTATTGAGGAGTGTCTTCCGTCTGGCCACTCTACCCTAAATGCCTGATTGGTGGAGTGCTGCAGAGATGGTTGTCCTTCTGGATGGTTCTCCCACCTCCACAGAGGAACTCTGGAGTTCTGTCAGACCAAGGCCCTTCTGATCATGCAAGGCCCTTCTCCCCGGATTTCTCAGTTTGGCTGGACGGCCAGCTCTAAGAAGAGTCTTGGTGGTGGCCACTGTTCTTGAAGAACTTCAATACGGCAGACATTTTTTGGTACCCTTCACCAGATCTGTGCCTCGACACAATCCTGTCTGTAACTTAACATAATATGGAAAAAGTCAAGGGGTCTGAATGCTTTCCGAATGCACTGTATGTGTCGTTTATGTACGAGACATGTCTCGTGTTATTTTACTTTGCATGTTTTATGTATGTATAGCATGATTCTGGAATGTGGAACATGTTCAGTTGTGTAAGTCGTCCTCGACTTGTGTGAGCACTTCCTCCTGAAGAGAATAGCCTGGAGCATTGAGTGTCCAGAACACATCCACGGAGAGCAGTAGAGTCACCAGGGTCATCGTCAACAGGGTCTCCTGTGACATGGTTGCTGATCAACCCCTCTCACAGCAAAAAAAAACCCTTCGTCGCAACAGGGGGAAAGTCTTCTCTTACTGTAACATGATAGAGTTTGGAAAAAATGTGGAATTATATTGTTTTTCCTACCCTTCCATCTGTGTTCCTTTTTCCCTTCTCCCCTTCCTCCCTCCTTCTCTCCCCTCTCTTCGGTTCCCCCTCTCTTTGCCCTCTCTTCCTTGTTCCTCTCTCCTTTCTTCTCGTTCCCTCCACAGTGAGAGTGTGTTGGAGGTCTCTATAATGCCAAAAGGTGAAGACGTGCTGCAGCTGGTAAGTGTGAGTATGATATTTCAACCACACTACACCCTAATAGAAATACTCAGAAATGAATACCTGACAAATTCATTGATAACTTGATTTAAGAATACTAATACTACAGAGAGAGAACATCTTGGATATCATCATGCTTGTCATTCCATTGCTTTGAGTTGACATTCTCAGCTCTCAGGAACTAGCTAGGCTGTGACGCAGATGCTTTCTAGTCTGTCCTTAGATTACAACACACATTCATTCAAGCTATTAGTTCTGTGGAAGCGTCACATGAAAAGCGGCTACCTGCACACGCACACGCACACATTTTGCCTCGGTCCATAAATTGCTCCACCACTTACTCACATGACCAGACATGCAGAGCATGTCACCGCCTCTCCTCTGGACCAGGAGGAGCAACCCAGGGGCACAACGCTGACACAACCTCCCAGACCTGGGCGCCCGACCTGGGCTTCTCTCTCACACACACAACCCCCTACCCACCAAGCACCACGTCTTTCCCCTTCCAAATACTGCCCTCCTTCAACCCCACTACCACTCCCCCACCCCTCCACGCCTCCACCCTTCTCTCCGCCCCTCAACGAACCACGGGCATCGGTTGCATTCCAGTGGTGACATCACCAGCTCTAGCCATGCCCCCTTCCACCCTCCCACAGGGGAGAGAGAGAGAGAGTGTGAGAGAGAGAGAGAGAGTTTGGAAGGGCTTGTCTGAGGACAGCATACTGAACGAAGAAGAAAGTTCGACAGATGGCAAGAAAGAACAGCGAGAGAGACACACAAAAAAGGAGTCTAAAGAAGAAGTCGAGACATAACCTCAAGAAAGAAGGAGAGGGAGGGAGAGCGCGGTAAAATCGTAGCAACAGGAGTGTTGCTGTCTGTGGGAAGCAAACAGAGTTCCCCTCCTCTCCTCTTCCTCTGTGATTGACTTGAAGCCAGTATTGAGCCTGAGAGACACTGCCAGACTGAGTGTGGGCCTGCCCTGCTCTCTGAGGTAAAGCCTGAACACTTCATCTTTAAGTGTTGCCTTTTGATATAAATTAATTTGGGGCAAAGTGGTTTTAAGTCTGTAGCTTTGTAGTTTCTTAATCGGTGTTGCGGCTGTAGCTTGAGGGGCTGAACGCTGAGCGATACTTTACACCTGTGGTGTTGTTGCTTGTTTTGATAGATCCAGATTTGTTGTTGTTTTAAGTCAGTGTTTTGTTGTAGCGGTATATTTGGAGCATTGCTCTGTGTCTGTGTGGCTGCAGACGGTTGCTGTGTTGTGGCTCTTGCTCAAGGCGCGTGCTAGTGCCTGCAGCTAACTAGTAGCTGTGTTTGTGTTGGAGGCTGAGTTGGGGCCCCTAACAGTCACCATGGCTGAGCAGACTGCGGTGGTAGGAGGAGGAACACAGATGATTCTAGACGTCGCTTGCTGTGTAACATCATAGTTAACAAGGAGCTTTGAATGATGTGCCGGTCAAACCTGTGACTGTCAAAGCAATTGTATCGCTCCTTCCTTCCCCTCTGACCTCTGTTCGTCACCTGAACTCCTCCTGTTTGTGTCTCACCTCTCTCCCTCTCTGTCTCCCACTACAGGCATACTCCCAGGATGCCTACCTGAGGGGCAACGAGCCTTACACAGGGGGAGCCCGGAACCTTCCGGTACCCCCGCCCCTCTGCTACGCTCCCCGCGCCAAGTCCCAGCCTCCCTCTGGGGCCCCGGCCCTCATGGGCCAGAACCAGCTGGACAACTGGAGCTGCTGGGCAGGCTCCGCCAGCCCTTTGTCCCCCCTGGACAACCGCTCCACCGTGGGCAGCCCGGCCAGCTGGCAGGAGGGGTGGGGCGGACACAGTAGCCCCTCCCACAGGGCGGAGGAGATCCAGTGCGGTGTGACCGGGCAGCAGCCTACGGGACAGACCAGGGGCCGCTCCTACTCCTCATCTTCCTCAGGAGGGCCCCTCGGCAGCCCTCTGCGTGTCCACTACGTCAACCATAATGCCACCGCCACCACCGCCTCCTCTCAGCCCCGGAAGGGCAGCCAGGCCTGGGCCAGCCCTCTCCAGCCCAGCCCCAGCCGCAGCCATCACTGCCAACAGGCCCTGTCTGAGTGGTACTACAGCCAAGCTGCTGAGCAGCGCCAGGGCCGCAGTGGCAGCATGCACCAACGCCACCGCAGCTACTCTCAGGACAGGCTGTGTGAGACAGGCCCCGGGCGCCACCGACGGGCTCCGGGCAGCTGGCCCCACAGCGCCTCCCAGGACACCCTGATGCTACTGCAACAGTCAGGCCACGGCCCCCACGGGGACCCTTCTTGGACCTACAGAGACTGGGAGGGGGCCCGGGACCAGAGTCACCACTCCTCCTACGGCAGCAGAGCCCGGTCGGAGAACCTGCTGGTACAGTACGACCGCAATGGCCACTCGCTGGAGATGCTGGGGTCACCCCGTTTCGAGAGGCCCGCCTGGCTGCAGCAGGCCTCACAGCAAGCACCCAGAACTGAGGCCTATCAGAGGCAGGGGAACCATTACGGTGTTGCGCCGGCCCCCTCTATGGGCCGTCTAGCACAGCCGCACCACAAAACCCAATCACAGTCCCACCCACATACCCAGCCCCAGCCCCAACAGCCAGCCCCCCAGAGCAGACGTCTGCCCACCGGACAGAGCCTGGACGACCAGCCAGTAGGTTACCGCAGCTACAGCCCCTCCTTCAACCGCAAGACAGGCCGTATCATGCAGCAACCCTCCTTCAGGGACCCCTCCTACCTTGGCCCCCACCTCAGCTGGGCCCCCACCCCCAAAACCAGCCCCCCTGAGGGTGTTGTCCCCTCAGTTCCATCCCCCCTGGCCTCCACCACCCCTGAGCCCCTTGACAAGGCCTACCACCCCACCAACCATGAGAGAGGGGCAGTGGAAGGCCAGGTGGAGGTGGTAGCTCAGATCCAGGAGGTCAAACTGAGACAGAAACCCCCCATGGGGCGAAGGAGCGCCCACGCCATGCGCCACCCCCACTACACCCTGCCTGTAGATGGCACGGAACCCCCTGTGTTTCCCCTGACCCCCACAACGCTGCCCCCGCCCCTCGCCCCTCAGGAGATGGTGCCCCGCACCGTACCAATGGCAACCTGGCCCCCCTGTCTGTAGAGGATGACGCAATGGCCTCCATTCCCTTTATAGGTAAGCACCTCCACCACTCCACACACCTCCTCCTCTTCCTCTCCCTACCCCTCCATGTAACTTGCAGACCTCATCACTCCCACTTCTGTTTATGACACAAACATATTCCTCCTGATTGATCTTACTGGAACTTACTGGAAACTGACTGTTTGTAAAAACAAACAAGAAGCTTACCAGAAAGATTGACCAGAAAGATGGGAGGACGTAGACTATGACTTGGCCAGTATTTAGAGAATAGAACCCTTCTCTCTGTACCCTTCATTTCCTCTGTGGGTCTCTGCCTGTGTGGCCAGGCTCCGGGCTTCTCCTTACTCTGTCTCCAGTCTGTGTCTTTGTTTGTGTTGGGTAATACTGGCACTTCCCGCAGACATGCAGGCGGTATTAATAGTGTTTGATTGAATCATAATTTACGGGACTTCACTAACCCCCCCCCCTACTCCTCCTCCTCCTCACCCAGTCTCTCAGACCGAGATGAGGTGGAAGCTGACTCTATGTCTCACTAGCGTGTGTCTGTGATCACAGAGTACGTCTGTCTGTCCACCTATCTGTCAGTCTGTCTGCTTTCACAACAGGGAGAATATCTTTCTCTCTACGTCACTGCCATGAATTCCCTTTTAGTTCCAGCCAAGTTGGGCAACAGGTAGCCTAGCGGTTAAGAGCGTTGGGCCAGTAACCAAAAGGTTGCTGGTTTGAGTCCCCCAGCCGACTAGGTAAAAAAATCTGCCGATGTGCCCTTGAGCAAGGCACGTAACCCTAATTGCTCCTGTAAGTCGCTCCGGATAAGAGCGTCTGCTAAATGACAAAAACATTGAATAATAGTATATATGAATTGGTTGAAAATCTAATAATAACCATAACTTTTGGCATTATGCCTGGATCTACTGAGGTGACCCTCTGGGCTTTGTAGCTGAACGTTTGTGTATTTGCGTACTACGTGTGTGTTCTACTGTCATCACACATTTGTATGTGCGTATGTATGTATGTATGTACCGTGTGTGCATGTGTTTGTGAGAACAGAACAGGAGGTATCTGGTCGTGTCTCAGCTTGTTGCCTCTGCTCTGCTGCTGAAAGGACACATGATGAACATATCAGAGCCTCACTAAATAGCCAACTACTCCAACATGTACAGTACTAATCAACAGACCATAAGCCTCTAGCCCTACGGTCAAACCACAGGCAAACCAACCAACCACAGCTAAGGCAGGACCAGGCCAGGGCCAGATGCAGTACCTATAGGAAGTCTACACCCCCTTGAACATTTTTCACTTTTTGTTGCGTTTACACAGTGGGATTGGAATATATTTAATTGTGTTGTTTTTTTTGTCATTGATCTACACAACATACTCAATATTGTCAAAGTGAAAAGAACATTTTGCCAATTTGAACTCATTAATAAAAATGGAATAACTCAAATATACTTGTTGCATAAGTATTCAACACCTTTTTGTTTAAGCCTGAATGAGTTCAGGAGTAAAATGTCTCTTAACAAATCACACAAGCTACATGGACTCACTGTGTGAAATAATAGGGGTTGACATGATTGAGTGACCAACCCTTCCTCTGTCCCCCATACATACCACATATGTATGCATTATCCCTCAGTCAAGTATTGAATTTCAAGCACAGATTGAACTACAAAGACCAGGGAGCTTTTCTAAAGCCTCATAAAGAAGGGCAGTGATTGGTGGATGTGTAACAATAACAAATCAGACATTGAATCTCTCTTTAAGCATGGTCAAGTTAATAATTATGCTGTGGGTGATGTATTAAACCACCCAGGCACATCAAAGATACAGTCGTCCTTCTGAACTGAGCTACAGGACAGGAATGAAACTGCTCAGGGATGTTACCATGAGGCCGAAACAGTTACAGAGTTCAATGGCATTGATGGGAGAAAACTGAAGATGGGTCAACAACATTGTAGTGACTCCACAATTACTGACCTAAATGACAGGGTGAAAAGAAGAATACAAATATACAGAATGAAAATATTGCTTATATATGTGATATGGCATGAAAGTAATATTATATATAACTACACGGCAAAGGAATAAACTTTTTTGGCCTAAATGCAAATCCTTATGTTTGGTCCAAAACATCACTGAGTTACTGCCTCCTTATTCTCAAGCATGGTGGTGTCTGCATCATGGTATGGATATGCTTGACTTCGGGGCAAAGAGTGACCAAGTTACAGTTTTGACTTAAATCTGCTTTCAAATCTATGGCAAGACTTGAAAATTGCTGTCTAACCATGATCCCAACACCTTGACAGAGCTTGAAGATAAAACTTTTTTTTAAAGGATAATGGGCAAATGTGGCACAATCCAGGTGTGCAAAGCTCTTACAAGACCGCTGTAATCGCCTGCCAAATGTGCCTCTAACATGTATTGACTCAGGGGCGTGAATACTTAACTAATCAAGTCATACTAGTGTTTTATTATTCATTCATCTTTGACTTTAGAGTATTTTGTGTCGATCGTTGACAAAAAATGACAATGAAATCCAATTTGAATCCCACTTTGTAACACAATAGAATGTGACCAAATCCAAGGGGTCGTGTAGACCTTCTCTAGGCGAGGTAGGCTCCTCCCTCAGATGGTCAGGACAACAACCTAGGTCAGCAAAGTGCAAAGCATATTCAAATGAGCTGCGTCGGAAACTTGTACCTACGTTTGAAATGGGGAGATCGATAGATGCCCTCAATGTGGGGCCAAGCTGTGACGGAACCTAGAGAGAGAGGGAGACTTATAAATGAAAGGATTTAATAGGGAAGAGAACCAGAAAACAGAGAAACTTCTTGCTCCTTCTCTTCCCTCCTGCTCAGAGCAAAAATGTACCGAAACTAGGCAGTCGGGGCGGCAAGCTGAGGCACGTTTCAAGACCAAAGACTGAAACTTAAAACTTCTCTCTTGCTGGATCTGTGATCTGGTTGTTTGGGAGCATGATTTAATAGGCTGCTGTTCTGTTGACCGTAGATGAAGAGGCCGTGTAGTAGACGGACACACAAAAGCACAGAGTCTGTGCTGTCCAGGACGGTGGTTGAATTCTCTTGCCCTCTAATATCGGTAGTTTGACTTAGCGTTCTCTATATGGTGCTTTCACTCACTGTAGTCTCCTTTTGAATAGTGTTGGTAGCTTGCGGTAACAAAACCAATGAAAGGAATTACATATTGCAGCATTTTTACTGTAAATCCTAGGACTGGGTCTCATTAGGATGGCAGGTTATACTGTACTCCTGAGCCTCCTTTTTTGGGGAACCCAGTATTGTAGATGATAGGACAGGAGGCCTGGTGGTAGTGGAACCCCCTGTGAGGCACAGTACAGTAGGGGTCCAGACTGTCTCTATCACACTGCCAGCCTCAGGCATTGCACTCTGTGCCCACCGCCCTCAATGCTGCCTTTGTGTACCACTATACCCTCCCCACAACAGACACACAGAACCACTACCCTCCACACAACACACACACACACACACACATACATACATACATACATACATACATACACACACACACACACACACACTGAGCTGGCCAAAACATGGCCTATGCTCTCAAAGAAGAAATCTCTCTTTCACCCTCTGTCTGTGTCTCTGTGTGAGCGGGTGAGGTCATGGCGTCTCCTATAGAGAAGTGGTAGTAGGCTGTAGGAGTGTGCTGTGGTAGTATAGAGCTCTGCTCCATTCTACGGCCAGTATTGTGGTGGCTCCCACCCAGGGCTCCTCTCTCTACTGGCTCTGCTGTTCTGGTTCTGTTAATGATGGCCCTTGTTAAACCCACAGGCAGCGAGATCGGCTATTTCTGGGCTCGGCTGTAAACCGGCAGATTCCTCATCCCAGATTGGGAATGTTTCCGCCCCTTCTCCTACTGCCTCTGTTGGGCTGGCCCTAGCACCGAGACGAGAAACGGACTGATACAGAGCGAAGAGGAGGGGTGAGGGAGATGTCGAGAGACAGAGGGGAGCAGGTGGAAGACAGTGAAAGTGGAAGCAGATAGCAATAAAGGGGAGAAAAGGATGTCTGTGGAGAAGTATGTTTGGTCAGAGAAGAAACATGGGGGAGAGAGGGACGAGTCTTGCATGACAAGTTATGTTTTGAGCACCTCGTATAACAATACAAGAAAGCACACCATTAACTTTCAAAAGTTCATGTTAAGCCTATAGGGGCTGGTTTCGAGTTGAGAGCCAAGTCGGTTTTGAGCCATTGCTTCCATTTGAGACTGAAGATCTGCTGCCCTCTGCTGTTTAGTGAAGGTATTCAGACAGGCGCAGCAGCCGTGGTTATTAGTGAGGCCAGCATTAGGACCTGAAGCTACAAAAGTTAAACATGGGCAAAACCTTACCCTTCCCTCTCTACATGCAAACACTAGTCTGGTCCATAATCCTTTGTGTCAATCAGAAAGTGTGTTGTGGCTGGCTGGTTTCACATCCCCTTGTGTGTGTTTTAGACTGGTTGAGATGAACGTTGCATGGTTATCTTGGACAAGGTTGGGTAGGTTACTTCATATACTTCATA
Source organism: Oncorhynchus nerka (assembly GCF_034236695.1). NCBI lineage: Eukaryota > Metazoa > Chordata > Actinopteri > Salmoniformes > Salmonidae > Oncorhynchus > Oncorhynchus nerka. Next base: position 9,870,420 of record NC_088421.1, on the reverse strand, counting down.
TAATGTTTTCATACCCTACATTACTCATCTCATATGTATATACTGTACTCTATATCATCTACTGCATCTTGCCTATGCCGTTCGGGAATCACTCATTCATATATTTTTATGTACATATTCGTATTCATTCCTTTACACTTGTGTGTGTATAAGGTAGTTGTGAAATTGTTAGGTTATATTGCTGCACTCGCATTGACATCTGCTAACCATGTGTATGTGACAAATACATTTGATTTGATTTTTTTTCTAAATGACATGCGTTAGTTACTCGTTATCTGTCCACAATTGTAATCAGTAATGTAACTTCTGGATCACGCAAACTCTGTAACAATCTGATTACTTTCAGTTGCTTTTAGACTACTTAAGACAAAAATGAATATTACCAATTGAACGACATCTATTGCAGGATAAACCAACTTTAGAGTTTACATAGCTGGCCATACATGGATGTTGCGTTTTACTTTATGGTGTATGTAGGCCTCTTTTAACCCATTTCTTTGTACTTTGATACAGATAAGATTCACGTTTTGATGTCACGCGCTATAAACACAACAACGCAGTAATCAAACATTTACATTACATTTAAGTCATTTAGCAGACGCTCTTATCCAGAGCGACTTACAAATTGGTGCGTTCACCTTATGACATCCAATAATTAGTGCAAAAGATCACAAGGTAGAACAAAAACTCACAAGAAAAATAATCATAGATAAGAAGAACACGAGAAAGTAAGAAGCTATATACAGTGTCAGTTCCAGGGTCAGTAGCTATATACATGGTCAGTAGGGTCTTCAGGATCAGTAGCTATATACAGTGGTTCAGGGTTAGCTATATTCCAGGATCAGTAGCTATATACATGGTCAGTTCCAGGGTCAGTAGCTATATTCATGGTCAGTAGCTATATATACAGGGTCAGTTCCAGGATCAGTAGCTATATACAGTGTCAGTTCCAGGGTCAGTAGCTATATTCATGGTCAGTAGCTATATATACAGGGTCAGTTCCAGGATCAGTAGCTATATACAGTGTCAGTTCCAGGGTCAGTAGCTATATACATGGTCAGTTCCAGGGTCAGTAGCTATATACAGGGTCAGTTCCAGGGTCAGTAGCTATATACAGTGTCAGTTCCAGGGTCAGTAGCTATATACATGGTCAGTAGCTATATACAGTGTCAGGTCCAGGATCAGTAGCTATATACAGGGTCAGTAGCTATATACATGGTCAGTAGCTATATATACAGGGTCAGTTCCAGGATCAGTAGCTATATACAGTGTCAGTTCCAGGATCAGTAGCTATATACATGGTCAGTAGCTATATATACAGGGTCAGTTCCAGGATCAGTAGCTATATACAGTGTCAGTTCCAGGATCAGTAGCTATATACAGTGTCAGTTCCAGGATCAGTAGCTATATACAGGGTCAGTTCCAAAACCATATTTACAATGTGCAGGCATACTGGATTGATAGAGGTGTGTGTGTATATATATATATATATATATTATATAGAGGTTGACCGATTATTGGAGGACCAAAAAAGCCGATACCGATTAATCAGCCGATTTTTTAATTGTATTTTATTTGTAATAATGACGATTACAACAATACTGAATGAACACTTATTTTAACTTAATATATTACATCAATAAAATCAGTTTAGCATCAAATAAATAATGAAACATGTTCAATTTGGTTTAAATAATGCAAAAACAAAGTGTTGGAGAAGAAAGTAAAAGTGCAATTGTGTGCCATGTAAGAAAGCTAACGTTTCAGTTCCTTGCTCAGAACATGAGAACATATGAAAGCTGGTGGTTCATTTTAACATGAGTCTTCAATATTCCCAGGTAAGAAGTTTTAGGTTGTAGTTATTATAGGAATTATAGGACTATTTCCCTCTATACCATTTGTATTTCATTAACCTTTGACTATTGGATGTTCTTATAGGCACTTTAGTATTGTCAGTGTAACAGTATAGCTTCCATCCCTCTATTTCCCGCTAACTAGCTAGCCATTTCACTTCGGTTACACCAGCCTTATCTCGGGAGTTGATAGGCTTGAAGTCATAAACATGCACAAAGAAGAGCTGCTGGCAAAACGCACGAAAGTGCTGTTTGAATGAATGTTTGCGCGCCTGCTTCTGCCTACCACCGCTCAGTCAGATACTTAGATACTTGTATGCAACGCAGGACACGCTAGATAATATCTAGTAATATCATCAACCATGTGTCGTTAACTAGTGATTATGATTGAATGATTGTTTTTATAAGATAAGTTTAATGCTAGCTAGCAACTTACCTTGGCTTACTGCATTCGCGTAACAGGCAGTCTCCCCCGAGCTGACAAGGTGAAAGTCTGTCGTTCTGCCCCGGAACGAGGCAGTTAACCCACTGTTCCTAGGCCGTCATTAAAAAATAAGAATGTGTTCTTAACTGACTTGCCTAGTTAAATGAAGGTATATAAAAAAAATCTGCAAATCAGCGCCCAAAAATACTGATTTCCGATTGTCATGAAAACTTGAAATCGACCCTAATTAATTGGCCTTATCGATTAATCAGTCGACCTCTAATATATATATATATATATATATATATATATATATATATATATATATATATATATATATATATATATATATATATATATATATATATATAGGGGTAAGGTGAGTAGGCATCAGGATATATGATAAACAGTAGCAGCAGCGTATATGAAGATTGTATGTGCGTGTGTGTGTAAAGTCAGTATAAATGTGTGTGCATGGTATGTGCGTTGTGGAATGTCAGTGTGTGTGATTGTGTAGAGTTCTATGAGTGTGCATAGAGAGTGCAAAAACATATATACAAGGGTCTATTTAGCAGTCTTTGAAAATTAGCTGTTCAGGAGCCTGTTCGTGTCAGACTTGATGCAACGGTACCTCTTGCCGTGCGGAAGCAGAGAGAACGGTCTGTGACATGGGAGTCTTTAACGATTTCCCGGGCCTTCCTTTCACACCGCCTGATATAGAGGTCCTGGATGGTAGGGAACTCAGGCCCAGGGATGTACAGGGCTGTCCGCACCACCCTCTTTAGCTCTATGCTGTTGGCATACCAAGCAATGACGCAGCCCGTCAAGAAGCTGTAGAACTTGAATTTCAGGGCCCCATGCCAACCTTTTTCAACCTCCTGAGGGGGATGTGTGTGGATAATTTTAAGTCCTTAGTGATTTGGATCCCGAGGAACTTTAACCTCTGATCCAGCTCCACTGCAGCCCTGTCGATGTGGATGGGTGCCTACTCAGACCCCCATTTCCTGTAGTCCACGATCAGCTCCTTGGTCTCAGTGACGTTGAGGGAGAGGTTGTTATCCCGGCACCACACTGTCAGGTCACTGATCTCCTTCCTGTCTCGTCGTCACCGGTGATCAGGCTTACCACCGTCGTGTCGTCAGCAAACTGGATGATGTTGTTGGAGTGGTGCGTGGACTGGCCGTGGTGGGTGTACAGGGAGTACAGGAGGGGACTAAGCACACACCCCTGTAATACGATAAGGCTATATCGTGACATTTAAAAAATTTAAAAAGTCTGTCCGATTTCCAGTCATTCCAATTCATTCAATACCCCTTGATCTTCAAGAATAGGACTTGGATATAGATTAGCCAAACAGTTTTACCTGAGCATGACGCAAAAACAAAGGAGTTATTAGCCTACTCTGTTTATAATCATTTGAGGACAGAGAGAGAAGAATCATTTGTAGCTGTGTTAAGCCTATCAAAAGTCTGCAAGTTTGAGTATGTGTCCGTTAGGCCCGTGGATTTTTTTTATTTTTATCAGGACGAATTAGATTGAGCCATAAAAGCCCCACTCGTGGTCTTCTTAAATGAAGCTTGTTTTTGACAGTATGTGGAGCACAATACCACGGGGGAGTTTAAAAGGGAGGAAGTCTCTCAAACTGTTATTCCAAATGCTGGGATCTGCACCATGCAGCTGTTGCAAGAACAACTGGCTGTCCACCAGTCGCAAAAACAATATGTGATAGGCAGCTTGAACCTCTTACATTCAACCATTATTGGGTCAAAATACAATCCGTAAGAAACAAATAGCTCGAACAGCAGTGTGTGTCACATCAATGCGTTATCTATGTAGATATCAGTTCTAAGTGATGTCCGTGTTGCCCGCAGGCTACCCCGTTGCTGTCGTCCTCGCCTCCAAGCCGTTATTCAAGTAGGATGTAGAATCTTTGGATGCTGACATGCAGTCGCACCATTGGAAGACATAGCTTGGACTGTAACCTACCGAGGCCTATTCCTGCTCTTTACCCGCGATCCATCAAACGCATTTGGCGTGGTCATCATAGTGGTCTCTGACTTGTGGTCAGACTCGCTCAGGTGGAACAAACTTAAACCTGCTCCTTTTTTTAACGCTGATTTCAATGTCTTTGAGAACAGAAAGGTGTCAAAGATTTTTTTCCGGTAACATCCTTTCTGAATTTAAAAGTAATCCTATAAGTAATCATCTAGTTTTTCAAAGGACTCTGTAATCCGATTACAATATTTTTGCTGGTAACGTAACGAATTACAGTTAGTTTTTTGTTGTTGTAATCAGTTATATGTAATCCATTACTCCCCAACCCTGATCTTGGATATATTACTTATGGTTGTTTTGTGTATTTCTGCCATTCAACCTTGAAATGACAGCTAACTAAGACGTTATCACTGCAAGCAAGACATAGTTTCCTTTTTTGTGTGTGTAGTGCACTCATACAAACCAACACAAGGAATCACACACACCCTTACACATACTTCCCAACACGCTAGTTGATAAAGAACTGAAACCGAGCGTTATTACATGGTACCAAAGCCTTTTCCGTTTCTATTTGAAGAACTCTTCTCATGGAGGCAGCAGACACAGGTACACCATTAGGGCGTTGGTTTAATCTCTCTTTATGCCGTTTTACTATCCACCTTATTATTTTGTATATTGTCCGTGTGTGTGTGTGTGTGTGTGTGTGTGTGTGTGTGTGTGTGTGTGTGTGTGTGTGTGTGTGTGTGTGTGTGTGTGTGTGTGTGTTGTGTGTTTTTTTTAACGCAATAGAGCTGTAGTATTGCTCGTTTACAGTTACGTTATTGAAGTTCTACATTGCAGTTTAGTCTTAGTCTTTAGTCTTTTCTGAGTATTTTCTTCCAATCTCTCTTTGAGGATGCTTCATAGAACACATGTTATAATCTGTGTGCATTGTATTTAGGTGTTAGGAGGACAAAGAAAGTGAGGTACGTAAGTAATGTGTCGTGTCAATGGTTCTCAGAGAACGTGAACATTCCGTGTGAAAACAGTATCTCTGTCCTTTATAGTGACCCTGTGGTGGTACCTCACCGCTCTCCCATCCTCCCTCTATCCTTCCCTCTTCTCCTCCCTCTCGTCCCCTCACCCTTGATTCTGCCCTCTGCCCTTTCCCTTCCCTCTCCTCCTCCCTCTATCCTTCCCTCTCCTCCTCCCTCTATCCTTCCCTCTTCTCCTCCCTCTCGTCCTCTCACCCTTGATTCTGCCCTCTGCCCTTTCCCTTCCCTCTCCTCCATGCTTCCCTCTCCTCCTCCCTCTATCCTTCCCTCTCCTCCTCCCTCTATCCTTCCCTCTTCTCCTCCCTCTCGTCCTCTCACCCTTGATTCTGCCCTCTGCCCTTTCCCTTCCCTCTCCTCCATGCTTCCCTCTCCTCCTCCCTCTATCCTTCCCTAACCCCCCCCTCCATACAGATGAGCCGACGAGCCCCAGCGCTGACCTCCGTGCCCGCCACGTGCCCGCCTCCTCTGTGGTGTCCAGCGGCATGAGCTCAGCTCCCACCATCGTCACCAGCCCTGCCTCTCCCACCTTCACCTTCCCTCTAACCAGGCTCTTCTCACACGACTGCAGTGAGTGCCCCCCTTGAGCCAGACTACCCCAGACCAACCCCCCTGCATGCAGCCATACCAGAACCCAGCACACCTCTCTGCGGTGTCTGGTACCATGCTAGCAGACATGCCACCTCCACATCTATGGAGAGAATGGCTTACTGTACACAGGATGCTCCTTTGTTTCTCTGCATGAGTTGATTGACAATTTTTCCATGGCGAGGAGGTATAATGGCCTCCAGTAAGTAGGTCTTGTGTACTTCTTTGTGCCTGGTAAGATGCATGCGCGCCCTAAAGCAAATGTAGTCACTCCTCGGGTGCTTAGACAGATGCATGTGCGTCATTGAAGTGAATGGGGTTACTCTCTACCTTTTTGGAGAAAGTGTGTTTTGTACCAATAGGGTCCACATTTCCTCTGTATAGACTAGAGCATGAAGTCCAGTGGTCCTCGTACACCCAGCTTTAGTCCAGTCTGACACGCAGACAGACTCCCTTTGCATGACAGTAGTGAGCGAAGTGACCTGAGAAGACCTAACCTAACCTGACTCCATCCTGCCAGCCCACCTCTTCACCCACTACCTCACCCCAGCCACCGCACCCAACCACCCTCCACCTCTCTGTCAACCACTCTCCCACCTCTGCTAACCCCACACTCCTTTATTAACATCCTCTGACTACCATTACATCTACTTTCTTCTCTTTCTTTCCCTCTCTCTCACTCGCTCCGTCTCCCACTGAGCAGGCAGTATTAAATCCAGTCGCCGTTCCTCCTATCTTCTAGCCATCACCACGGAGCGCTCCAAGTCATGTGACGAGGGACTCAACACCTTCAGAGAGGAGGGCCGCGTCTTCTCGTGAGTAATGGATCGCCGGGGGGGAGACGTGGGAATCGATTAGGAGGGATTCATCTGAATCATATGATCAATTCATTTCGTAGTAAATCTTACATTAGTCATTTTTATTCTCCATAGGAGGCTGCCAAAGAGAGTGAAGAGTTTCTTCACTGATGGGGTGAGTTTTTCCCTGTTTCACAATAATAGTTGGCTGTATCCTACACGTGACCACACTGCAGATTGCAGAGTGCCTTCCATTTCTGGCAGCTAGGAGAGTGTGTCTGAAACCATTCGTTTTTAGGTGTGTTTATCCTAAAAACCTGCCGTGTGTGTGTGTGTGTGTGTGTGTGTGTGTGTGTGTGTGTGTGTGTGTGTGTGTGTGTGTGTGTTAGTCTCTGGACAGTCTGGGGGCAGCGGAGGAGGTGCGCTCCAAACGCCACTCCACCTCGGAGCTGGGCAGTATCAGCTACAGTGACATATGGAGAGAGGGATGGCTGCACTACAAACAGATCCTCACAGAGAAGGGCAAGGTGAGAGAGAGGGAGGAGAGCGAAAGAAAGAACGAGTAGAGGAATAGGACCTACTGCAGTTTAATGAGCCAGGGAGAATGAAATTCTCATATCTCCCGTCTGTCTGTCTGTCTGTCTGTCGGTCTGTCTCTGTCTGTCTTTCTGTCTGTCTGTCTGTCTTCTGTTGTCTCTCTGTCTGTCTGTCTGTCTGTCTGTCTGTCTGTCTGTCTGTCTGTCTGTCTGTCTGTCTGTCTGTCTGTCTGTCTGTCTGTCTGTCTGTCTCTGTCCTCTCTGTCTCTCACTCCATTTCTTCTCTCTCTGTCTCTCACTCCATTTATTCTCTCACTGTCCTTTCTGCCTCACTCCATTTCTTCTCTCACTGTCCTTTCTGTCTCACTCCATTTCTTCTCTCACTGTCCTTTCTGTCTCATTCCATTTCTTCTCTCTGTCCTCTCGGTCTCTCACTCCATTTCTTCTCTCTGTCCTTTCTGTCTCACTCCATTTCTTCTTTCTGTCCTTTCTGTCTCTCACTTCATTTCTTCTCTCTCTCTTTCCTCTGTCTC